>NW_027281314.1:0-80000 GCF_046629955.1 Centroberyx affinis
CTTACTTATAAGCAACGGGTTGGTATCTCTGGGACTAATCTGGAATGGTTTTCATATTAGCCTACCTGTCAAAAGATTTTGTGTTGACCATGTTTCCTTTGCCTCTATAGTTACACGTGGTGTTCTTCAAGGTTCAATTCTAGGCCCAATTTTATTCACACTACATACAGCATACACTACTTGGCCACCTCATCCACCAGCCTGGCACTGCCTTCCAGCTGCTACACTGATGATACTTAGCTATATCGAAACCCAACCACTTAAGTACGTTTTTTTTTAAATATGGTTATATCCAATTAACATCCCAAGGGCACTTAATCTGAAACAAAACAAAACAAAAAATAAAGATGCACAGTATTTGAAGGTAATGCCTCTGCAGAAAGACATGAAAAGGCAAAACGTTCACATTCCACGGAGGGATAGAGGAGGTTTCGAATAAACCTGTGTGTGAGCAAAGGCACTCCCAAAATCCTCCATGTGCACACTGAATAGTGCCAAGACTTAATAGGAGCAAGTCAGTTATGCAAATCTCAATCCACCCAACCAAGCAAATGGCTACTACTATTACAGCTGGCATCATGTGCCGGACACTTCCAGAACAATGTAAAACTGATGAACTCAGGCTTGGGATTTGTTTTCGTATTGCACAAGGGTGGTTGTGTGTGTGTTTATGTGTGCACGCATAAGCATGCCTGTATGTTTGTGTGTGAGTTCCATCTAACTTTATGCAGTCTGAATCAGATGCTATGTGTACAGAGTGAGTGAGAGTCAGTGAGAAAGAGTGAGAGAGAGTGAGAGAGAAGGATGAGTTGTATGATAAGGGCAACAAGGTAGAGACATAGTCAACGCAGGTAAACTCTGAGAGACAGAGATTTAGATTGCTCAAGAGAGACTGGATTGCTTACATTGAAAAGGAAATGCTGCCAGTGAGTAAGGAAGAGAGAATGAGAGAGAGAGAGAGTGAGCGAGCGCAGATGGAGGCTCATAAAACTTGTTCCAGGAAAGATAAAGTAACTCAGGGACATTTTGGAAAAACAAAGCATGCTAGAACCAGTTAGCTGGTCTAACCGAGATGGATACTCTGTTTATCAGCCTGCCTTTTCTGCTCAACCTCAACCTCATTTCAGGGGATTTTGATTCACTTTTAATTCCGATATACAATGAATGTGACATAGCACTGGGGCTATTTTGCACATTGTAACGAAGGCACACTTTGTTACCTGATACTTTGCACTATTTTGCACATTTATATGTTACAGCAGGTATTTTTGCACAGTAAACATTTGCACAGTATTGCACAACAAGTCATGATTAATTAATTAATTAATGATGGATGTATTTTATTGAATAGATTTTACTAAACATTTTAGGATTGTTGTGAGATTGATCTTTGTTTTGTAGGCGCTGGAGCAGTAAGTAAGATTGACAGCTCCGCCTGTATTAGGAAACAAACTATGTTAAGTTGGAACGTTTTCACTGTTTGGCTAACAAATGCCATGAATTGGTTTGGGCTTGTGCAATATCTCTATGTGCAATAACTTTAGAGCAATAATATATCTAAGTGCAATAATATATTGGTGCAATGTGATGGGTTATAATGGTTTGTTACACAACCGCTTACCTGTGCTGTCTTGCTCCTTTCTTTTTTTGGGCTGGTTAGGCTGCCATCAGTTAACCAATCAATGTTGCTGTCAGCAGGGGGTGTTGTGTAATTGGGATTAAAACGTGTAGAATTGTTTATATGTTGTTAAAATATTTATTTGTTTCAGATTAGGATCTGTGCATTTTATGTATTAGATAGACAGTTAGGTTGGTAGGTTAGTGGGAAATGTTGTTCGCCAAACAGTCCTTATTGGTTGCACCGCCTCCTTTGCTGTGAATCCAGCCGCTATCATTCTAACATACTGTACATAAACAAATAAAGTGATAGAATAATCAATCTTTAAGTCAACCCAAATTTGTTCATAAAGCACTTTTAGCAAAGAGTTTTAGTATCTTAAATCACTGCCAATCCCGGCCAAATGGGTAACTAAGGAGGACACGCATTATAGCAAAGGCCTCTGGTATTTGCCTTTTTTGTAAACAACTTATTTAGCTTACAGCTTTACAGATGTTTCTCAGCTGTAGGCCTAGACACACAATTACAATCTCAATGGTACCCAAGTAGAGCTGAACAAGTCATTGAAAAAAAATAAAAATATGAAGTTGAATTAAGTACAATATTCGTGAAATCTTTCATCATACTCAAACACAGTAAATCCTGCACACTGACAATCACTTTTTGTTTTCCACTTTCTTCATATCTACAATTTTCAAATTCTAAAAAATGTATGACAAGCAGATCTTGTGATGATATGAATCCAAGCTGAAGTTGCAATTGCAATATTCTGCCAAATAGTCACAATTAGGATTTTTGTCAATATCTTTCACCCCTGCACCCAAGCCCACAACTACATTTAACCGTTTCTCCTCTTGTGTGTGATGAGAAATACAAGAGCAAGAAAACATAGCTCAAATGAGCATCAGAATACGGCAACATAAACAAGAGGGAACGAATCAAGCACAGATCAAGAACGTATGTCCTGAAACACACACACACACACACACACACACACACACACCCACAGTCAGTTTGTATTGCTGATTAACCTGCCCAACCTGCTGAACCCAAACTACCAACCCTGGTATCCTAAGAAACTCAATACCTACAATCAGCTCATCAGACCTGTCAAAAATGCACCATGTAATTCCTGAACACTGTCTAGGTCACTCATCCCCTGATTAAACCTTAATTATAAACACTGTCTAATAATAGGGATAGTAGAGTTTAAGCGACTAGTCGTTTAGTTTCCATGAGTTAGCTTCCATGTGCTTTTGCGAACTGAGCGTAGGCCTACATTCAGTGATTAAAATGGGAAACGCCTTTTAATCTAAATTTGATTAGCAGTATTTGAGTGTGTAAATGTTTATACGTGTGTGAATAAACACAATGAAATAGACCTCAAATGACCTCAAATTACGTCAGTTTGGGCAGACAGGTAGTTATATAACTTTGATTTAAGCAGCATTAACCACAATTCCCATGCCTATGTAATGAGACAGTATTCATCATAAGAGACACTTCATATTGGCATGTTGATTGGTGGCAAATCTCACCCACACCCACACAGGTGCACATGCATACTTGACACCTTGTAAATTTCCATTTGCTTAATCTTCTCACTGCAAAGCAAAGATTGGCAAGCACATACAGCATGAATACTAATAGAGCTGGCAAGACAGGCGCCTTTTACAGACAGGTGCTTACACACCTGATTTGAGCTCAGGCAGATTTTTTCAAATAGGTTTTTAAATAGTTTCAAAAACCAGTGATTTAGACCATCAATAAACTCAAGTCACCGGACATCTGATAACTGAATTTAATCTCTCTGATCATCGCTGATCTTTTCAGATCTTCCTCCTTAACGCTTAAAAACCAAAGGTGACCATGCCTTTGCCGTCAGGGCCCCCAGTCTATGGAATAGTCTTCCTGAGGAGATTTGTTCTGCCTCTTCTCTGTCATGTTTTAAGACTGGCCTTAAAACATACTTTTATTCAATAGCTTTTACATGATTCTACGGTCTGTCATTTTTTTTGTATATTTTATTTTGTTTTTATCTCTATTTTTATTTATGTATTTCATTCTGTTATATTGAATTCACTTTAAAACCATGTTTTTTTTTAGTTCTTCTTATTTTATTGTATTTTGTATTCAATGCTGAATTATTTTTATTCTGTTGTGTTTGCTCCATGTTTGTAAAGCACTTTCTAACTCTGTTTTTGAAAAGTGCTATAGAAATAAAGTTATTATTCTTCTTCTTATTATTATTGTTAATGATGGCCTATAAATCACTGGTTTTTAGGGTTAGGGTTGTCCAAACTTGGTGGGTCATGGGATAACGACACAAAAAGGCAAAAGAAGTGTTTACGGTTCCATGAGCTACAGGACTGTATGAAGCCTTATGCAGATAGATACAGTAGATTTCAGTCACAATAAAGTGGTAGTGAAGAAAAAGCAAGGCTACTGTAGTTATACGGGTCTTTATTTGGGCAAGTTGACTTTGACAGCATGAATTACCATGCTACCGGTCCGTGACCGATGATGCCAATGAGCGAGTGAACACTGCAGAGCTCTAACTAAGGCTCTTTGTCAAAGTTCACGTCAAAACGGACTCATTCTCCTGCACAGCTCAGTCCTGCATGTAGAAAATTTAGCGATCTTCCCATGAACCATTGGCCATTTTCTGCATGGTTGGTGGGCTCTGAGCCAAATAACACAGCTGGAGGGTCGCATTCTGAAAAAAAAAAAAAAAATCTGTATATAAAAAGGAAAGTCCTGGTCTATTTTTTGTGTCAAAATCCTTCCACCAACTACGTTATATGTCTGAATGTCAACATTTTTAAAGTTTGCGAGGTTCAAAGGGAAGAACTTTGGAAATCCTCCTAGTCATTTGTCAGAAGTGACCCCTGACGAATGCCCTGCCATTGATTTATTTCTTTATTTAGCCTTTATTTTACCAGGAAGTCCCATTGAGGGGATTGGAGGGGATGGGTTGGCTCATCCCAACCCGTCCCCTCATGGATTTTGTTTTCCTGCTAATCATTCAACAGTAGGCGTCTGTGCCAGCTGCGACCCCACAAATAGAAGCACAAAAGAACTCGTCTTGTTTTAAACCCGTCACGGCGCGCACACGTGCACACAGACACGTGCACACACACGCATTTGCACACATGCATTCGTGCATGCACGTGTGTGTACACATGCGCTTTCTCTGTGTCCCTTACATTTGCACAGATGACAAATAGACAGAGACACAAGCACAGGCAGACACACACATACTCTGTATACTTCCACTGCACTGCAATGCACGCACACACACACACACACACACACACACACACACACACACACACACACACACTCACTCTCTCTCTCTCTCTCTCTCTCACCCACAAGGTTTCAAACAGGAGTGGGACCCAGCAGTAATTTCACATAATTTTCTTAAGTTTTTCTCCCTCCTTCCTACCTCCTAGTGTATTTCCTGACAAAAGGTCCCTCCCTCTTTTTGGCTGAGGGAACACTGACATAAGAACCTTAGGGGACCTGTTGTTCCAGAACATCTAATTGGCTCATCAAAGCTCCACTTGTTTTGATGACAGGACAGGAGCTGCCTGTTCCAGTTTACAAGATGTTTGTCGTTGACTGCAGACGCTGGGGGTTGTTGTTGATGTTGACAGGGACTAGAGGGAGACCTGATAAGACTACAGTTCAGACCGAATAATCCAAAGATTATCTCACGTCACTTTCCAAAATATAACGTGTGCTCTTGAGCGGATCATTAAGCATTTTCTGCCCACATTGCCTGTGAGACAATACAAGGACCACTGTCATCGTGTTAGTTGTACCCTTCTGTAGAGGGCATGTTGCTATACAGTGTGTTATCCAGAGATAATTTATTGATTCTGTCTGTTTTTTTCCTTTCCTTGAGGTGGGAGAACAAGGCATCAAATTACTAGGTAGCAGGTCTCAGCCTGCAAGGTTATTTACAGATTGTAAAAAAAAAAAAAATCTGGTTCTAATCTGTAACGATTGCTTTTTCTTCTGAAATAATAAATAACTGCAACACCTGGGCATCTTTGAATAAGTAATTGAGTAATAGTGGATAAAAAGGTTCAATAACAACCAGTTTGATTTCTCAGTTCACTGCTATGTATGTCAGGGAGTCACTAATAGAAAGGACCTACAATTTGTCGAGGTGGCGAGCCAAATAGGTGAAGAGGTAATCTAGAGAATATGATGAGATACAGAGAGTACAGGGAGAATGGCAAAGTTACCTTTGACGCTATGACAGAATGACATACTCTAAATCCCAGTAATGGTCATACTCTAAATTACGGTAACGGTATAGAGTAACAGTGAAATATTTTTACCATATTTGGGTTTGAACGTGTGACAGAGAGGCTAACATAACTTCTTAATGGCAGCAGCAGCATCTCTGCCAGCAGTCAACACACAGAGAGCCAGCTGGCTTACTACTCTGCCACACAGAGAGAGAGAGAGAGAGAGAGAGAGAGAGCGCTCACAGTGGAGTGTTTTTCCATGACGTCTCCTGTGTGTGAATGTGTGTGTGTGTGTGCGCGTGTGTACATGTACGTTTCCCCCGTTACAGTAGAGTAGGTGTGGTTATGAAGTATGCCATTCTGGTACGAGCAGGTAAGAGTTTTTATATGAACCACAACACAGTATTTCTTCACAAATAACATATAGGCCAACATTGGTTCATCAGAAAAAAATGCATCTTTCCAATGAATGCCCCTTTGCCTTATGACTTATGACAAATTCTGTAAGACTTCACTTGTAGACGGGAGATTACAGACCCAACCACAATGGACGAACCAGCAGACCAGACCTCGCAGATCATTTTATGCCATGGAGTGACACTTTCTAACACATGAGTGGGATTTCATATAATGACACCACAAAGGTTATGGCACTGGTGGGGCATTGTGAAACCGAAGTTCCTCCACCGAGTAAAACCTGAGAAAGCAGATACTGATGGATCAATAAAGTCTGAAAGATAAGAATGCAAAATCTGGTTACTGTGTGTACGCATAACACCACTACAGCTGATGGGTTTTGACAACACCGTCACAAAATGAAAGTATTTCCTCGGTTAGAAAAACAACTGCCACAAACTATGACATCACAACTAAATGGGGTTATGACAAACCGTAGGACTTAGGACACATATATAGGAGTTAAGATGCAAAATATTATGTCTACTGTGACAGTGTATACGTCAAATTGATGAGTCATGGCAGATTGTGATGTAGCACTTCCCTTTAGTGTTACTTTTGTTTACTGTTTTGCTGTGTGCTGTTATGTTGCAGGGCACATAGAAGCAGACTATGGCATGGTGGTGGTGGGAAAGCATGAAATCCTCCTCCAAGACAAACATACACATGCAGAGTAGGGACAAAGAACCAACCAACCACCGATCACTTTTCCATATATGCCCTCTGATTACGAAGTGTGACATGTTTTAGATATGCAATGTGGAAATGCTTTTCTAAAATGGCGTTTTTTGTGAAAATAGGACCGTAAAGTGTGTAAGAAAAGTCTGCACTACAGCATCAAGTAACGGCAGCGGTTATACAAAACCAGAAAATCTAACAGGCAAACTGGCACCGACTCATAAAGCATTGCGGCTGAGGTAGTGAGACGCCCAAGCCGCCATGATACCTATTTTAGCTCTAGTTTTTGCATGGAAAATTTCTTATTTTCCACAGTCATGCATATCTGAACATCTTTTTAGGAAGTGCACAGAGAGTTATCCTCAAAACCCATCAGTATTTATGTAATTTGCTCTCTCTCATGTCAGTGAAAAAAGGAAGTGAGTAAGTGGATTTGTAAGCAGGAAGAAGACAGTGATGAATAGAGATCGAGAGTATGACTAAATGAAAGAACAATAACTTTTTTTGGCAAATCAGAAAGCATATATTGGGTATCACCCAATATTATTAAGTTGCTTACAGTAAATAATGGTGAATAATAGTAAATAATACTTCCTTCAATTCAGTATTATCAGAGCAAACACACTGCATAATCACAATGTTTATCTTATAAACTTGCTACAACTTGTACTTGGGCTGAATATCTGCCAATTGTTGTGATTATAATGTTACTGCATCTTGTATTCATAAGGTAATATCAATCATCACATAACGACCTTAATAAAGGTGGCTGTTCATAGAAAAGTGAAAGGTCGCATCAAGTAATCCTAAACTGCAACGAGAAACCTCACAGCTGCTAAATTATTCAAGTCAAACGGTCAACCTCGGTCCAAAAAAGGATACAGATTACTACAACTCATTATACTACTGTACGGCCTAGCAGCATGATCAGAGTATGAAACATGAAAAAAAAAATGTTATTTTGAACCACATTTTAAAATGGGTGTTCTCTGAATACTTTGCTTACATTCTTTACTCATTAGTTAAAAAAAAGACATAAAAAAACAACAACAACATAAACATGACCCAGCACGTTGCTTTATTGTGTAATGTTGTGATGAAATGTCTCTAATGATGTAATAGATGTAGCCTCATCCAGCCTCATTACCTCATTAGGTTGCTTCCATTTCACAATCAATTTACCAACACTTGAATGTTTATCAACAGACAATTATCTCCACTGATCAACACTGAACTAGGCCAAGGACAAAGTGGTCTAACACAACCTCCTACCTCTACATGCTGCATGGAGATGACATGTCATGGGACGTCATTTCTCATTGTAGGACAGATCGTGTGGCTTCAGCTGGGTTCAAGGAGCTTGATGTTCATCTTACTAAAATCACACATGATACACCAAACACATAAACAGATATGAGGACTTGAATTGACACATGATCCCACAGTTTGATGAAGAGAAGAGAGGGGTAAGGATAGAGTACACTAATGGCGCCCTCTACTGTTTATTCAAAGGGAAAACCCTTTAAAATGTCATCCCAATTTGTGACTGCTCACTTGTCAGATTGTGGAGAATCTGAAGACGAATTTGATGTCATCTAGAATCTTAACATAACTAGAATATAAAATAAGCAATACAAATAGTAGAAAATAATAAAACAATGAGGCACAGTGTTAACACTTTTCACTGATGTTGTCACATTGAGGCTGTGAAAAGAGGGGTTTCTATTAATTCAGCCTCGATGTTCCCCAGGGTTGATGGGAATATGGGGGCAATTTATTGAACCAATCGCTCTCTTGATAACTATAGTAACTAATGTAAGCTACCTGCTAACCCCTTTTTGTGAGAAAAGGGTCTGGAAACGCTACAAAAACTTTATTATATCTCTAATATAATAAATCATCATGGAAAGTAGTTTGTAGACAGATTTTTTGCAATACATGCTATTTTAGTAAAGTCAGCGGGATCTAACAGTGGTGATGCCATTTTCCAGAAACCTGATTGATGAGGCAGCAGGCTTTTACACTTTTGGATCTGACAGGTTGAACATAAGCTGCTCCGGAGCAAGGGTTACCATGGTGATGCAAACTAGCTACAAGTGAACGACCTTTGTGACATCGGAATTCAGGCTAAACCTGAAGTTACCTCTCTTACCCCATAATCTACTGTTAGTTAGATTAACTAAACATAATATAAACAAAACATAACAATGGAGGCGAAGGGAGAATGTTACCTGATTTCTGTTTTCCGTGTTTTTGTCTCTTCCACAACATTCCACACAGAACGCTGTGACGCAACGGGTGGAACAAACGGTGTTGCCACTTTTAAATAATATAAAACAGAAATAACATGTTTATCTACAGATAGACTGATGTTGGCGCCTCATCCTTGTGATAGACTGTAAATGGGGGAAATTTAATGGGCTCCTTATGTGGGCTTGTTTGAGTAACTTTTAAAGATCATGACCTAAACCAAATGCTTGTTATCTATAAATCCACACATACCCTAGTTTAACTTGCTGTTTTTTTAGAATGGGGTTGAGTGATTATTTTGGCCTCAATTACAGTAGGGTGCGATCAGCAGCTGTCTATTAGGCCGAGGTAGCTCCACAAGGTCTAAACAATTTTTTGTCATTTGTCAGAAAAGACAAATGACTAAGGTCTAAGCTACTCCCAACAATGATGTCTTAATAATTCCAAAATACTAAAAACAATTCATAAGGGAGAAAAAAGTTTTAAATAAATTGTAGCCGGGATACCTTTCAGAATTAGGCTGCAATGAGATCATTGGGTTAGAAAAAAAGGAATGTAGCATTACATTTTACAAAATGTATTGGTGCAAATAAAAGAGAAATTATGACAGATACGGCTGTTATGACTCACATTAACCTATGTACATCCTTGCAATCTGCTTACCCCTATAGACCTAGAAAATTAAGCCAATTCAAAGAACTATGCACAGTTAACTAGTCAGGCATAGGAATCCCTATTCAGCTGCAGACAGTGTTTTTCAAGTTAAACCGTCTTAAATGGCTTTAAATATGGCTCCCATCAGAAGGTGGCCCACCAACACGTTGTCAAATAACTGTTTATGTTTTTGAGGCCATGACCTTCAGTTACATGGTTGGTGCTGGGATCACTTGTCACTAAGAAACATGGGAGTCAGGGATTCCCATTTACATTTATGATGCAGACTTACATAAGTCTTCCTGTTTTGAAATAGACTGACCCATGTCAGCTCTTGAGGCCCTATACATTACAACCTAATTAATCTCTGTCAGAGCTCATGCTGACAACAGGTTAACTGTCAATGTGTCACTAAATAGGCGTCTGCTCTTTGCAGCTTTGCAACATACTGTAGGCCTCTAGACAACCTAGGCATGAAAAACATTTAGGTTATCCACTTAAGCCCCATGGGCATGACTGCAGTGACTTGTAATGCCGATAAATGGAGTTGTTATGCGGAATCTATATACTGATATACAAGTTGTTTTGAAGAATGTATAGATTGCTTCAAATGACGTGGGCCAATGACAGCTCAAGGCCAGCTGTTTTTGAGAAAGGAAACGTGTCCCTTCAAGGTTTATGTTACACTAAAGGACACTAAGCATTGTGGGGGAGCGATAGAGCCATAGCATAAGATGTAACAAACCAACAACAATTAGGAATTTGCTCATTAATATAGAGAGTGTAAGTTTCAAAAGCTCAACAAACAGTTCAGTGAACTATCACACACATTTCAATCAGTGACAACTAAACCAAATGTATGGCCTTTATTTGTAGCCTGTCACACATTCACTTTTCAACTTAGATCAACTTTTACTGAGGAATAGATTAGATAGCATCAATGTGTTGGATATGTTAATAGATGAAGGGAAAATAAATTGTATATTATTATATAAGTTCATCATTAAATATACTGTATCTGCCATATACAGGATTACAGTGTTGTAATCTTGACCACAAGGGGCCTATTAACTATCACAAGTATCAAAACTTGTATTATCTGTTAGTTTGTGAGATCAGGTGTCACTCTGTTCAAATAACTTGCTTCAGAAAAACAAACAAACAATAGAATCCCTTTCACACAGAAGAAGGGTTACTCATCAATACAGGGAAAAAAAGAGCTTTTAAGGATATGAAATACCGAATCAGCTACAGTTTGCAGTTGACGTTGAAATAAAGGCAACATAAATTTTCATTTAATCCAAATGCAACAATTTATGAGCCTCACAAAAAGTCAAGTCTGCAGCATTGGCTGTAAAGCAACTCCAAGTTCATTCTCGTCACACGCTGCATTGCTTCCAGCTGTATCCACTGGTAATATAGAAATATTACATTTTACCTTGAACAGGTCCCACCTCTCAGGTAACAGGCCACGGCTGAACATGAACGAAGCCAGGGCAGAGAAAACCAAGATGGTCGTAAAGGTGATGAGCATGCAGATTGTCCTGACAGGGGACCGCTGGACATAGATGCCATCTTCCAGTGTGCAACCGGGAAGAGGAAGAACAACAGGAAGACCTACAGACTTCTCTCCCGACAAAATTCTTATCGTCAGCCCTGCAATGTAACCCACCGAGGCCCCGTAACCGTTTGACACCTTAAAGAAAAGGACGCAGACCAGATGGGGGAATATAAAGGTGTACGCAACGTCTGCTCCGAGGATCCAGAGCAACAGGACACTGTTGCTGTAGAAGGTTAGAGCTGTGCTGACCAGACCCACCACCACCACTGAGACCCGAATCACCCACTGCATCTCACAGTCTGATGCCTGGGAACACAGGAGGGAGGGAAGGAATGGGACGTACACAGAGACAGGCTTAATTCTTCATTTATACACCTGTGCTTTCCAAAACCAATCCTAACCCACAACTCCACAGACACACTAAGCCACCATCACATACTGTACTTCACCTTTTTACGCAAGATGCTCTTGTAGATGTTGGAAGAGAAAACAGAAGTTGCTGACAGCAGGGCAGAGTCTGTGGATGACATGGCGGCAGCAGCCACGGCTCCGATCCCAGTGATGGAGACGTAAGACGGGGTGAGGTATTGCAGGGCCAGTGGAAGAACCAAATACTCCTCACCACGTTCACATGGAGATGGAGAACCGTACAGCGTCAGGTTCCAGTCTGGACAACAGGAGAACGTACAGGTTTATTCTTTGAAATTTTGTTCTGTTCTGTTCTGCCCCACTAATCCATCTGGCCCTGGCATATTAGATTTCAGCTGGGTGTGGCCTTGTGTTGAGCCAAAGAAACTTCACCCAATCAAGTTAACAAACTATGTGATGCAATCAATGAGTGCTGCATCTACACATTTGTTGACTTGCACAGCTGATAACAACTAGTAGCTATGTATGCTAAAGAGCTAGCTGTAAATTATATGTATTTGGTTCATTTGTATGTGACATGAACCATGTCCACCACAATCACTATTGCCAGCATGTTCCGGCACTTTTCATTCAGCAACCAAGCCTCTAGGAAAATTATTGACAATGAATGCCCCAAATTCAGCCAATGACCATGAATACCTCCTAGCTCCCCCTAGCTCCCTGATGTAAATGTCTTTGTTAAAGGTCTGTCCCTTTTAACCTATTTCCCACCTGTGGAGGCGGCAACAGCCCCAACCACAACAGAGGGGATTCCCAGGATGGTGGTGACAAGGGCAGCAGCATAGCAGGTGACCTGGGCCTTTGCCGAGGAGGAGGCAGACAGTGTCCTCTGGTGGAAGCATTGGAATGCCAGACTACCCAGAGCCTGGGACAAGGGAGAGAGGAGGAAGATGGTGAGAACAGGAAAAGATGGAGGAGAAGAGGAGGAATGAAAGAGCGTTAGGAAAGAGATAAAAAAAAAAGACAAGTGAGAACTGAAGGGGGGAGTGATAGCACTGTAGACCAAGGAAATAGACCCTTATCACATTTTTGGATTCTACGCAATGGAAGTGGTCATAGTAGGGAAAATCATGGTACCGTTTATGAATGAGAATGATACATTCATGGAAGACACACCACAAGCATTTTCGTTCTCATTGAGATATCTACCAGATCTTTCAATAAAAGACATTGTTGGTTTGGTGGACCAGATTTCGATTACAGAGAGAACAAAGATTGACTAGGTCTACAGGCTACAAACTACAAACTACAAAGGTCTAGTTACCTAATGTTTGTTAATACTGTTACTAGGTTATGCAGGACGAAGGTAACATAGCTAGTAAATAATGTTATTAAAGTTAAATGATACAATGCTAACATATATGACTGAAAGAGCATGAAGAATACTTTGATAGCTGCGTTACCTTGGACCTGCATAACCTGTTAACGTTATTAACAAACGTTAGGTAACTAGACAAGAGATCGTTTACCTTCGGAGTCATGGAGGTAATTCTCAAAAAAGAGCTTGTAGCCCTTGTCAAGCTTCGTCCTCTCTGTTATTATTATTATTAGGGGTCCAGGCACCGCAGGTGCTGGAACCCTATTGTTTTTGTAAGAATTATTATTCCACCGTTTCTTCTTCTTCTTCTGCCCTAAAAGTATCTGGATCTCAGAAACCGTAAGAGCTACAGCGACCACACTTGGCAGATAGGTCCAAAGTCTCAGCCGCTACTCAGGAAACGAAACCCAAGTCAATTGGCCTCATGGTGGCGCTATAACAAGCAACTTTACGTTTTGGCCTATAACATCTGAACCATAGGTCGTAGAATCAAAATTCCTTTTCCATTGGATTCCTTGGGTCATTCCGCATCTATCTGCATAGGGCACGCCTATTTCCATTTACTAGAATTTCCACCATTTTGAATTTTGTCTGAAAATGTTTTTTCGCTACTCCTCCTAGGCCGTTTATCCGATTCACACAAAACTTGGTGTGGAGAATCTTGGGACCGTGCTCTTTCAAACTTCGATTTGGATAATTGATTGCTCCAATGGGTTGGCTTTTATCAACTGATAAACTTTTAACGAAACATGCCCTAACACAAAATTGGTAAGTCCTTGACCATTCCTCTAATCAAGCTAAAATTTGTAACACATGTTGCAGTGTTGCTTGAGCACGCCCACAAAAGCATTTGGAGTTCCATCACTAGTGGGCGCTACAAATGCAAAAAGTTTATATCTCATAATTGACTGAATGGATTTTTATGAAACTTTGTACATATGTTCTAGGACCATGTCCAAGTCGATGTAATTGATTAATGGAGTGCACTAATACAGTTAAAATACTCTTTCTAAGGCTTTAAACGGCCTATAGGTTGGACAGTGTTGTAACTTGGCCCTACTTTTTTTGTGGTCCCTCCATTTCCCCCAGTGAACTTGGTAGCCTAATGGTTAATGCATTGGTCTGCAATGCAAAAGATTGTGGGTTGAAATCCTGTGGGTAACACTGTCCTCTCACACCTCTAAGTTTGTGATAACATAATGTCTTTAGTTTCTCACTTTTGGACAAATGACCATATTGTGCTTGGACCCCGTCGGTTGCCGCTTGCGGCTATATGTATTATTGTTATTATTATTATTATTATTATTATCATCATTATCTTCTTCAGCTCACCAGCATTAAGAAGTCATCGATCCACTTCCAGACTTGGTCCAGCTCCAAAGTGCCTATCCAGGGGGCTTGGTATGTGTGGTTAAAAGCTGTCTGGGCAATGTTTATGGATGCGGGGTTGAGCAGAAGGAAGGGGACACACATCCACTGCACAGATAGATACTGAAGTCAGCAGACTGAGACTGACACACCACATAAAGGTCACTTAACTATAGCAAACAAACCTCACAGCTGCTAAATTATTCAAGTCAAACGGTCAACCTCGGTCCAAAAAAGGATACAGATTACTACAACTCATTATACTACTGTACGGCCTAGCAGCATGATCAGAGTATGAAACATGAAAAAAAAAATGTTATTTTGAACCACATTTTAAAATGGGTGTTCTCTGAATACTTTGCTTACATTCTTTACTCATTAGTTAAAAAAAAACATAAAAAACATAAAAAAACAACAACAACATAAACATGACCCAGCACGTTGCTTTATTGTGTAATGTTGTGATGAAATGTCTCTAATGATGTAATAGATGTAGCCTCATCCAGCCTCATTACCTCATTAGGTTGCTTCCATTTCACAATCAATTTACCAACACTTGAATGTTTATCAACAGACAATTATCTCCACTGATCAACACTGAACTAGGCCAAGGACAAAGTGGTCTAACACAACCTCCTACCTCTACATGCTGCATGGAGATAACATGTCATGGGACGTCATTTCTCATTGTAGGACAGATCGTGTGGCTTCAGCTGGGTTCAAGGAGCTTGATGTTCATCTTACTAAAATCACACATGATACACCAAACACATAAACAGAAATGAGGACTTGAATTGACACATGATCCCACACTTAACTATAGCAAACAAAGACACAGGGAAAGGTAGAAAAATTGTTTTAAACGGTAGTTATTCCACCGGAAGAAAGTCTTGAAAAATGTCCTCTGACCAAAATGTCAATCACTGGCGCTGGGTGGTAATGCATTATTCAGTAACACATTACAGTAACACTTACTTTTCCCAATACCCAGCAGTGTAATGAATTACTATTTCAATTTCTATGATAATATTCAAGTTACCAATCACAATAATTAATATTTGTAATTATTGTACCCCTCCACACACTTCCCAGTTTTCATTACAGTTGTCATTAGTTTTCATCCTCTCAGCTAGGTTAGGTGAGAAATGACAGTTTACTGTATCTGTGAGGATACAGTACTCTCATAACTTAGATTTTATTGACCAAAAGGATTTTGTACTCTATAGACACCATTAGATGTCAGGCTTCAGACCTGTGCCCAAATCTGTGGTGATGCCTGATATCTAATGGTGAAAAGTAGGGTACTGCACATTGGCTGGTCTTTGTGCCAGGTGATGTCACCACGTGTTGTACTCTATAGAAGGTGCCATCACCTGGCACAAAGACCAGCCAATAGCAGATGGCCAGTTCAGTACCCTACTTTTCACCATTAGGTGTCAGGCTTCACCACAGATTTGGGTGGGGTTTAGTTACTCTTTAAAAGATAAAAAGGATCTAATTTTAGCAATGTTCCTCATCTGAAGAAAACATGCTTAATGTGACAGAGACAAGACATAACATGGGCCATGTTGCCTGCCTCCCCGGTTCTGAGTGGAACATAGAGCTGAGTGTCGTCAGCATATCAATGAAAGTGGGTGTCATGTTTACAAATAATGTGCCCCAAGGGACGCATGTGGGTAGAGAATAATAAGGGACCTAAAATTGACCCCCTGGGGAACACCGCATGAAACGGGGGAAGGAAAGTTGCAAGGAAACAGTCTTTTCAAAAATTTCTGATAAAAACAGTAATTTAGAAATTGGTCTAAAATTGTTTAAAACAAGAGTATCTAGAGTGGCCTTTTTCCGTAGAGGTTGAACTATTGCGGGCAACAAGGCACTGAACTCACCAGACTGATGCATATAAGAGACAGCTGGATGACATCAGTGTAGGCCACAGAATAAAGGCCTCCTAACAATGTGTAGATAATGGCCACTGCTGAAGAAATCAAAACAGTGTAGGAGTAGGGCAAGTCCAATATCACACTCATAGTTGCTCCTGTTATAAAGATACACACACACACACACACACACACAGACACACACACACACACACACACACATACACATTTTAGATGTTTTATTTGCATCCACTGAACGAACTTTGAAGTCTTTTTAACTGGCAAGCATATATGTTTACCTAAGCCAACCAGAGTGCAGGAGACCCACAGAATGTCCATCAGCAAGGCTGGCAGTACTAGCGCACCACTGAGTACTTTTCCATACTTTATTTGGAACGGGTCCATCATGGTGACATACCTCTTGTCCCTCATAGGCTTGGCAAAGAAAAGACCACCTTACAGAGTGGATGAAATATTAACAGTTACTTCCAATCTAGTTTGTTTGTATTTTGTTGTACACTAGTTTCTGCTGTATACTTGTAGACTTGAATTGTGTGACGGGTCTTAGAAATTTGAAATTAACATTGTAGTGTGAATCTATATTTATCTTGGCTCGACTGAGACATTGCCAAGAATAGCATACTTTACATGTCTCTGTTCCATGGATTGACTTGAATTGTGTGACTGGTCTTACCAATTATGAAGGACACAGAGTATTGTACAGGCATAAGAGCCCATATTAACCCCATTTTAGGAGAATACACTGCCTCAGCCACGCCAAGGATGAAGCCGCCTCCGACCCATGTAGCTGCATAAGAATGATACACACACATACACATGCACATGCATGCACACAGACACAGAGCACTGTAATTAAAAATGGAATATTCCTATCAAGCCTTGAGTCCTATAGACTATGCTGAAACATTTACCAATACACAGGATGTGATGTAGTGATCTCTTGTGCCGTAATCCAGGGTGAGTATCCATACAGATCACACAGTTTTACCAAGAACTGAGAACAGTGGCTGACTGCTCACTCTGGCTACCAACTCTGGGTCAAGATCAGCTTATCTGCCCCATAAAACAACTTACCAGTCATGGTGAAAACTCCCACCACCAAGTTGATATTCCTGCCTCCAAGGAGAGTCACTTCTGTCCTGTCTCCCTGGCTCTTCCTCTCAGCCCTCCTGGACTTCCTGGAGGCCCACATCCCCGTCCCCAGAACCAGGAGGTAGAACAGCACCACCACAACCACACCAGGGATGTTCAAAGCCATGGTAGTCAACCACTGTGGGGACAACACACTAACAGCTGGGGAAGCTAAATAAAAAATAAGGACGCTCGGACCAGTGTAACAGAACAAAGGTCACATCCACTGAGCCAATGTTTTGAAAGCACTTACAAACTCTAATCTGGGGTAATTGTGGTTATAATGTTGAAGTATTCATGTACTCTTACATTCTTCTCTTCCATTATCCTGTTGAAAATTGGAAATTATTTGAGCACCTTGTAGGATTTTTGGGGGTAAATCCAAACCAGATTATATGCAAGACAGTCAAGGAACAACACCTACTATCTATTTTGCATAAATAAATATTAAAACAATTAGGCAGGATCTTTCACTGGGACTATACTAATATTCTTACCTTACTAATCTATTAACTAATTTGAATAGTTAATATATATTTGAATAATGTATTTGCTAACTTCACTGATCTTACAACCTTGTTATTGGTTGTTTGCATGTAATAGGCTAACTTTATTCATATAGGGAGGGATTTGCTGAGCATGCACATTTTTCAACATCCCATTCACATTCATGAACACACACACACACACACACTAAAAAACAGTTACACAATTTAACATTGCAATTTGCATTTACTAGTATGATAGTCCTGTTAACGTAATACATTTCCATTTAAATATCAATTTGCAGTTTATTTAATCTAATAATGGTTACATACCATTAATGTAATAACCCTTTTCCTGTAATAATTATGACATTATTGAGTTTTTTTTACTACATTAACAGGAGGGTTGACATTTTTTGAAAAGTAAGATGTTTACAATAATCACTAAAGATCTCTTCTATACATATCCATCTCTTTTTAGATGTAATACCATAGTTAAAGCACCTGCTGCAGGGATGTAGCTAGGAACTCTGGCCCCCCCCCTTTTTTATAAAATAAATGTAAGTATTTTTAAATAAAGGACATATTTAATGCAGTGAATTAATACTCATCTTAAATATAGAGGTCAAAGCCATTTTGCTCGCTGCTCAATCCTTTTCCACATGCTACTCTCTTCTGGCTCTGCACATGAATAACAGCATAATGCTGAAATACTTCTAGTACCAAATCAAGAGACATTATTCCATATCAATGCAATTGGCAGGTTGCTAACTAACATCCCAAAATCTCACAAACAAACCCACACAGCCAACAATTAAAGTCCTCAATTTCATCTTCAGTAACACTGGATTATAAATTGAACTACCGTATTTCCTCTAATAGTGGATGGTAGTCAATTAAAAGTCGGGTCTCCAATAACGGCCGGGGGCGTGGCCGACACAAACAAATAAAGGCCAGCCCCAAATACAGGCCGGGGGAAAAAAACAAAGGAAACAAGCGTGAATTTGCAATAGCTGCGACCACGTACACACACTGTGTGGCTATAGGCCGCCAAAGGGTGGGGAAATTTTTGTGGACCAACCGACCGAGCGAGCTATAGAGCTGCTGGTCGCAGCTAAAAACCACAGTGGATACCGGTAAACTCCTGGTGCCTGGCGGAAGTCTCTGGAGCATGCCGTCGTCGATTACCGTAATTATCGGTAATGCATTGCAGTAACAAAAAAACGGCTTCCTAACGAACCCCAACAGAAGCAGATCAGAAAACAAGGCGGCTTCGTACTAAAATATGAGCAAATATACTTATCAAACAGAGGGAATTAGAAATAAAGGCCTGTCTCTAATATAAGCCTGCTTCCAATAAAGGCCTGGTACCCTCTGCAGTTGAGGTAAATAAAGGCCCGGGCCAATATTAGAGGAAATACGGTATCTCTATATTCATGATTTATGAGTCAGATTCATGAATAGAGTCTTTATATAATAATTCAAAGCCGGGCTGACAGTCTGCCTCATGGACAGCAGCAGCTGAGCATTCTCGGAACCCATCGTCTATCTGTCTGACGATGATTAGACTCTGGGGGCGACGGCCAATATTTCAGGGTTTCCGGTGTAGCCAGCGGACATCGGGGCCAAGACTTCCTCTTCTGTGCGCTGGTCATTGTTTACAATCTGATTAGCAACTTGAGACGCGCGAATGGAGTTGGAGTTGAGGGACGTTAAAATAACTAACGATATTCTACTTGACTCGCTTGACTCTGTTGCACCCCTACTCATAAAGACCCGCCGTCTAAAAAAAAACGTTGCCGTGGTTTACTGACTCATGCACAAAAACAGGCGTGTAGAAAGCTGGAACGCAAATGGCGTTCATCCAAACTTGAGGTCTTTCGGCTAGCATGCAGCGATAGCCTAATGAATTACAAGTGTACGCTCTCTGCTGCTAGGGCCTCCTACTTCTCAGATCTTATTAACACTAATAAAGATAACCCGAAGTTTCTGTTTGTGTCACGGGTTTGAGGTTGGCGGACTCTAAGGCAGAGACACAACACAAGGAGGCAGCAGGACAGTTCAAATAATGATTTAATAGAGGGTAGGGTAAGAGGACGTGGAGGAAGATAGGGGAGGCCAGGCTGGGCAGACTGTGGAGGGGGAGGACGAGGCTGGCCTGGAGAGTGGAGGAGTCCGGGCTTGACAGCTGACTGAAGAGGCGGCAGAGCCGGGCTTAAGTAGTTGAGGAATGATTGGGTGATGAGTTGCAGCTTGAGCAGACCGGCTCTGTTGTATCGAACTCTGTTTCCCCCTAGCCCCGCCCCCGTCCAAACAACGAAGGAAGCACACGCTCACAAAAAGCTCGCCCCCGAGATGCTGTGCTCGTACCACTGAGGTATTAAGGAGAGCGCTAAGGCTCAAAACGAACTTTTTTAGCGCATTTTAACTGTAGAATGTTGTACTCTAGAAGTGAAAGGCAAATTTCATGACTGTCTAGTTATACTTTGAAATTGGGGTAACAGAACACCTATGTTTGTTGCGTTTTTTATGTCTTTATTAACACAACCAACTACTGTTATTTCTATCAATAAATAATATATTTGTGAGAGTTTTCATTTTGAATATTGTAGACTTTTGGAAGAAATGTATGCTCATTCACATAACTGTGATTTAATAGGCTAAATATGCGATCGTTCTCAAAAGGCACAATACCTGGACGTATTGATCATATTTCTCTTTTTGTTTTGTTTTTTTCCCTTAAAGTGGATACAGACAACTTTTCAACTTTCCCCCTGTTGTCCCCCCCTAGCGTTTCCAAGTACTATTGTTGTTTGCGCCGCTGTCACAAAGACAACCGGATCGTTTTGCATTAGAGCCTAGCTCCGTGCAGAACAAACCATCTGTCTGCTTATCAACTACTTGATCATAACACAATATAATAACTTTCACCACTGCTCATATTAGAAAGGCCACTGCAAGAAAATGTGTTCTTTGTTTAGATTATCAAACGGACAATGGCCATTTGTTTGTTTCTGGCTGCTAGCATTAGCGTTAGCAACGCTAGCTACGATAGCTAACGCTAGCAGCCAGAAACAAACATAGTTAGATGTCTGTTTCTTTTGTTCCAGAAACAAACATAGATGTTTGTTTCTGACTGGTCCTGGTTTCCTTGTAGCTCCTGGTTCATTTTCTGGCTGCTAGCGGTAGCGTTAGCAACATGGCTAACGCTACCGCCAGCAGCCTGGCTACTGTCCAAACTACTACTGTCCAAAGCAGGAAACAATCCCAACTAGAAACCCCGATCTCAGTGCTATGATAGAGGGTAGTGTTTCCACTGTCACTTCGGTTGTTCCACCGTCTGCCATTTCCGCTACTGGGGATAGCTATCCTACCTTTTTTTTTTTACTGGGGATAGCTAGTGCTTCAGCGCTTGCCACTTGGGAGGACAATTTACTTTCAGCCAGTGAAGAAAATGTAAAAAAAAAAATATGATGACTGTAATTTATTATATCTAAGAATATGTAAGCTAGATAGTTCACGAACACCACATACGTTCTTCACGTGCTTGTGAGGTCAGCACATCTAATCATATCTTACGAGGAGCTCATTGGTTGGATCAATCGAACACCGCAATTAAGGCCCAGTTTCAGTATTTGCATAGGAGAACCCTAAACGAGACATCGTTCAAGTTGAAAAACTGTGGAAAAGCAATAGAAAAGGTATGTAAATTGTGCTGTGGACGCTTTTCTTAAAAAATAATGAAACAGACAAACAACTACCTTAAGTTTCCGAACTCTCCATTAACTCTAGCCATGTTCCCTCTTGTTCTGCAAGGCAAATGAATCCAGACATTTACCACAAAATTCTTAATTATATATCATATCGTAGCTACCCAGAGGGTGCTACAAAATCGGATAAATATGTCATTCGAAGAAGGGCATCGGAGTTCATACTTGATGGTAAGTGAAAAGACATCAAAGTTCTTGTTATAATCCAAAAGTCCTACCTCCATGAAGGTAATCTAATATAAGATTTTGTTTAAACTATTACAGCGGTTAGAGTCAACTGTATGGTTATTTTGGAGGCTGCATTTATATTTATACACTCGTTTATCATGTAGGCAAATCCAGTTATGATCTAAACATAACTTATGTAAGCATTGCAGTATTACATAGGCTATGTATTAAATAGATTTTAAATTAAAACGAGCTATGATCTATAAAGTGCATTAGGCTATATTCCAAATGACCCGCAAGTAAAGTAGGCCTACTTACTTTTTTTCTATATTCTAACAGAATGAACATTGTATTATAAGAGAGGGAAGAATCAAGAAAAGAGAAAAGTTGTCTATGACAAAGAAGAAGCCAACCAAATTTTCAAAGAATGCCACACAAGTGCCTTTGGAGCCCACTGTGGTATTGTGAAAACGAGGGACACAGTGTGCAAAAGGTTTTACTGGCCTGGCATGACATCTGATATTGATAAGTGGGTGAGTGTATTTTTTGATTCATCTAAAGAGAAAAATGGTTCTTATCACTTCATTTTAAGCAAAAACACACAAAAGTGATGGAACATATCACTTCCATAATTCTTTATCAAACATCTCTGTTTGGTGTGGTGCAGCCAAATATGTATCTGTTTGTCCAGAGACCAGTCATACCACATAAAACTTAACGACAACAGAACAAATATTCCCTCCTTCTAATACTGAAGTTCACTGTTAACATATTGTCTTCCAGGTTGGAGACTGTATGGAATGCCAGGCCAGTGCTTCAACAATAAAGCAGGAGACTGAGTTCATCCCCATACAAGTGATTCACAATATTTTGTTTTACTCTTTGAAGCTTATATTTTGTGATGGAGAATGCTTAATAGTAATTCAAAGTGAATACTGTATTTGTTATTTTGCTCTCCTTTGTTAAGGTGAGCCAAACATTTGAACTTGTGGGGATGGACATCATTGGCAAAGTGGCCGAGACAGAGGCAGGCAACGTATATATATATGTGTGATGGTGGACTACTTCACCAAGTGGTCAGAAGCATTTCCCCTACCCTCCAAAACAGCTGCAAATGTGGCAGACTGTATAGTGAAGTTCTTTTATCGTTTTGGGGCCCCAAAAAGGATCCTCACTGACCAGGGAAGAGAGTTCGTTAATGAGGTTTGTTGAATGTTACAGCATGTCGTTACATAAATGTAAATGTATTTTTGGACAGTGTTTAAATGTATGTGAGATGATCTCACATATCTCACATTTATTTGCATATGCAGTAATATTTTTTGCAATGAATCATTAAAAGTTATTTGTTTCAAACAAAGGATAATGTGCTTATTATTGTTTGCCAACAGCTAAACAAGGAGGTGTGCAAAAGTCTGGGGATTGAGCGCAGCCTTTGTGCACCATATCATCCACAGACAAATGGGCATGTCGAAAATAATATTTTGTGGCCAAGGAAAAGTCTATGTTTCTTAGTAGAAGGCAAGTGTCCATTTAAATCCTTTAACGGGACCTAATATATTTTGTTGACATTGTTGGAAATATGTAATTTTAATTAGATATTCATTACCAAGGTCATAGTTAAGGGAGGTGTTGTACTGGACAGCATTTTATTAGGTTTAGGTTTTTTTCTGTCCTCATATTTTCATAGATGGGGTGGGGGCAGTATAATTTTCAGCATTTACTTTATGCCAACATTAGCTATTTGTATTCAAGGTTGTAATCACTACGGAATGACTATGCTAACAAAAATATCATTTTTGCCATTACTGTTATAGTGATCAGGAGTGCTTTGAGATTGTACAGTTAGTCAACATATAGATAAGTTTGTCTCATTCCAACATACAGTCTAATGACTGTAATGGCCAAGCAATGGGTCAAGACCAATAACAATGAAAAAATGAAAGTTCTGTTTTACAGATTGACAGCAGTGTGGAGAATACTCTTGACCAGGAGGTGGTGTCGGAGGCCATTAAAAGGCAGGACTCCATTTTCACTCTTGTGCGTGAAAATATAACAGCAGCTCAAAGCAAATACAAGATGCCCAAATCTGCGAAACAGGCATGTTTTCATGTAGGAGACCAGGTGCTTCGGAAAAATGTTCGAAGCCAACAGGGTGGGAAGCTGGAGAGAAACTGGACTGGTCCCTTTACAATAGTTGCTATAGATAAGAAGAGCGCAGACCTAAAGTCTGACACGCAATTTTGACCTGAAGTGAATATCGATCACCTTCAAATTTTCAAAGAGCCACAGCCCCGAATACTCCATAGAATTAAATCCCAAAAAGGACAATTAACAGTTACACCAACAGCCCCGGCACCACCATCAGTCACGTCACCACTAACAGCACCGGCACCACCAACAGGCCAAGCAGCAGCTCCAGGGTCAGGCTCTGCTGCAGTCACAGCTTCAGCCCCAGGCAATATCGAAAATGTATGTATGTTTGTTTCAGAATATTTAATTTTCTTTTAATGTAAAGAACACAGTTCCTAACATACCAAGTCTTTATGTAGTAATTCCTGCACTTTGTGCTTATTTCATTTAGATGTGAAGGATGCCTGGGACGGTCTAAAGGCCAATGTCCTGCTGTCAAAAATTGGGCCATACAAGGTCTTTTACTGGGACATTGGCCGAACAGGGCCTGGATTGGAGCTTGAGAGTGAGGTAAAATGTATATATTTTTTGTGAAATATAATTACCAAATTACATTTGAAAAGTAATTACTATTACTACTAATTAATATGTGGATGATGTTTGAATAAAATAATTGTTAACTGTTCATTTTAAACACTGTTAACAATTGCACGTCAATTTTACTAGGTCATAAATGCCTACTTGGCCATGCTGGAGCGTCCACACAATGTCACATCTAAGGTGAAGGCCCTTCATATAGATATACATTTGGAATCACTTCAGTATGGAAAGGAAACATTCCACGATTCAGGGTTAGTTGCAGACTGTCTTGTTACATATGCTGGTAACAGTAATTTGATGTTGATGGCTTGCAAGTCAAAGCTTTTGTATTTACATTATTTCAGCGGGATCCCACACATTATAAAGTGCTGTTTGGTGTCGTGAATGAACACCATCACTGGTTCCTGGTTGTAAGTATTGCTTTTTCAGCAATTGAGAGCACATATTGACATGTTACATACCGTATACCATACAGTAAGATCAAGTGGTTGTTTTATTTTAAGTTTATGTTCAGCTCTGTAAACTCTTCATCTTGCACCTTGATGCCAAAGTAGCTAAATGTGAGAAGATGTTCTTGTTTAAGACCACATACAGTAGAGCTCTTTTTTATTTTTAAAGACCATGCCCAGCAGCGATTTTTAAAATGTCAATATGGTGGACAAGCGTATACTTGCATGTACAATAATCTTAGGTCTTTGTTTATGTTGCATACAGGTAATATATCCATCTGAAAAGAGGACACTCCTGTTGGATTCACTTGGAGAAACCGCTGCCAAGCTTAAAAGGTGCCAGGATGTAACAAGGTACACTTTAATTATAGCTTCAGATTGAATATAACCCAGTTATCACATATTACTATAGATTTAGCTACACATCATAATGGAAATTTGCTGTAAATCATGATGGTGTCATTACATCTGTCAAACACAGGTGCATAGGCACAAAATTAGGGGGATTTTGTTTTCTTTGAAAAATCTGGTTGTTGGGAAAGGAGAATGGTTGTTTTTACCTGAATCAACATTATTATCTTTCTTCTGTTTTGATGTCTGAGGAATTGGTAATAGTATTTTCTTGTGCTCCTCTATTTGCACTTGACATCTTATAACAAATATATTGTGTTGCTTGTATGATGTTAAAGTCAGTAAATCTGGTTACTATATTTAAACATATTTTGGGTTTTTAGAGCATTCATGAGGAAGAAAGGGGTCAATGTGTCTAGGTGGAAATGTGACACAGTGCCTCATCCACACCAACCAGACAGCACCTCCTGTGGGGTTTTTGCCATTAAGATGAAAAAATTTGCCCTTTTTACTCCAGTATGTGCACATATAAAATGGTGCTTCCTTGAAAAAATATGTATTTAGATTTGTATGTGTTGGTAAATGATAACTTGTGTTTTTTAATATCGGTTAATTGAGAAAATCTTAATGGACGAAGAGGTCAAATTCCCCGCTGGCCAAAATGATGTGGCAGAGTTACGTTGGCAGATTGCCACTACTCTTCTTCGGGAGTCTGGTAAGTTATATAATAGTACTACTAACAAGTTGTAAATGAAAACATCTATTACTACTCTGGTTGTCATCTCTGATAATTACAGAAAATACAAATAATGCAAACGCAGTGGATTTGGCTCAAAAGAACGCTTCTTGTCCTCACAAATGTTGCCCTCTTTCAAATAATTTTCTATTTTTCTGACAGACGATCTGACAAACCTTTGTTATCTTATTTTGCACATGTTTTGCCAATATTAAGTTGTCTTTCCAAGTTTTCTTTAAATATTTTGTTCAGAGTTAACCAGCAGATATTGTAAGGTATTGAATGGTTTTTGGTAAGTACTTGTGATTTGAAGAGCTCAGATGAAGCTAGTAAGTGTGCATTTGAATTAAAATTATTATCACTCATGCATTCCCAAGGTCAGGAATTAACTCTTTTGTGCGAGGCTTAAAATACCAAACCATTGGGCATGACTACTGTTGTGGCTGGCCAGGTGGCGGTAACAACAGTAACAAATAACAAGAGTATTAAATTTACTTACTGTATGTACATTGTATCTGCTATTGACACAACAGTTTCTGTACTGGCAGCTTAATTCACCCTTGGGTATTTTACAGCAAATGACCTTCAATAAACTTGGGGATATCTTCATTCTTGTACCCTAAATAGTCCCCCCAAGTGGCAAGCGCTGAAGCACTAGCTTAAAAAACACTAATATCCCCCAAGCTAATATTGGTGAAGGAATTAACATCGATGTTTACATTATAACACAATTGTTAAAATGTTTTTGCACTACAGATATCCTGTGATGCTTGCGGAAGGTGGTTCCACCGTGTGTGTGTAGGAAGGCCAAAGATAGAGGAGAAATTTGTATGTGCAGCATGCTGAATCTCAGTGAGAAAAAAGAAAGGAACTAAAAGACCAAAAAGAGAAAAACATAGATACATTTGAATGTTTTTTTTTTACATACTTGTAATTTTGCTATTGATAGTATTGTTGTTTATATTTTTTCTTGATTTTGAATGTTTTATGTTTTGAATTATTTAGATTTTTCCATATATATTTTATCTGTAATATTTCTTGCTTAGGGTTAGGGTTCCCACATTTTAAAAGGTATATTGTCTTCCTAATGTTTTTGTTAATGTGTTAAATATTGCACATTTTGCCATTTAGTTTTGTATTTACTGAAATTTGTAGTGACTTAAAAAAAATTACTTTGTTACCATCTATAAGTTGTGTGAAAAACATGTAGGCTAGACAGCAAGGCAAGCTGCTACCATGCTGGTTTCAACTAAAGTGAACTGTATTGTATATTCCAATAGGTAAGTATGCACAATTTCTTTTTTGTTTAATGTTATTAAAGTCTTCCATGTAATACTTGTGTGAGCTTCCTTTCATATTGAACACAGGGGGAATGGTATCTGACAGTAACATTCCCAGCTGTCAAGATGCGTTCCCCCTGCTATGATGGAGGTGGTTTTAAGACAAAAGATAAAACCTAAAAACTTGTGTGATGAATTTTTTTTTTATCTACAATTTCTTTTGACATTTTCTCAGTAAATTGCGGTGAAAGTGTACTTGTTCGGACAGAAAACCATCAGATATAGTTTACTCTAAACAGCTGAACTAAAGTTGACAACAGAGCTCCCTTGTGGCCAAATCATGCAATTGCATTTCTAAAAAAAAAAAAACTAGGCTACTACTAAGGTTAAGGGAAAAAAACAAAACAAAAAGAGAAATATGATCAATACGTCCAAGTATTGTGCCTTTTGAGAACGATCGCATATTTAGCCTATAAAATCACAGTTATGTGAATGAGCATACATTTCTTCCAAAAGTCTACAATATTCAAAATGAAAACTCTCTCACAAATATATTATTTATTGATAGAAATAACAGTAGTTGGTTGTGTTAATAAAGACATAAAAAACGCAACAAACATAAGTGTTCTGTTACCCCAATTTCAAAGTATAACTAGACAGTCATAAAATTTACATTTCACTTCTAGAGTACAACATTCTACAGGTAAAACGCGCTAAAAAAGTTAGTTTTGAGCCTTAGTGCTCTCCATAGTACCTCAGTGGTACGAGCACAGCATCTCGGGGGCGAGCTTTTTGTGAGAGCTTCCTTCGCTGTTTGGACGGGGGCGGGGATAGGGGGAAACAGATCTCGACGGAGAAACTGAGTTCGATACAACAGTTTTTCTCTATGCTTGTCCTATATAATTTTGTTCACCATTGATTGTGTTTAGTTAGATCTAGCTAGACACATTCTCTGTAAAGTCCTCTGAGACATGCTTGTGACAAAGGGCTATATAAATAAATGAACTTGAACTTGACTAACTGTGCATGTTTCTTTGAATTTGCCGAATTAATTGTCTAGGCCTATCTGGCAGATTGTAAGGTTGTGCATTGGCTAATGTGAGTCAAAGCTGTATATGTTATCATTTCTCTTGTTTGATCTTAATTCTGAAACAATAACATGTACAACTGATTTAAAACCTTTTTCTCCCTTATGAATCAGTGAACTGTTTTTGTTATTTTGGAATTATTAAGCCATCATTGTAGAGAGTAGACCATGTTCATTTGTCTTTTCTGACAAATGGCAAAACAATATTTTACGCATGAACACAAATTAGCCCTATAGTCAATAGCAACTGTCTTGTCTTTTAGAGATGATTTATTTTCTTTTGGTGGTGGTTGCCAACAAGGGCAACCAGACAGTACAAAATGGTTGACAATGGTCCAACTGTGGTTGTCAAAGTCAACCGAGAAAATGTTGCTGTTATGAAAAAGTAATTTTTCATTTCAGTATGACTTTAAGTGAGGCACTTTTGCTCTTTTGTAGAGGCCAGCACTAAAAACAATGTAGTTGTCCTAAGATGTCCCTTGGTTTGAAAAGTGTGTGTGTGTGTGTGTGTGTGTGTGTGTGTTCAGAAATGTGAAGCAGTGGGATGTTGAAATAAAGTTATCCTATTACATGCAAACAACCAATAACAAGGTTGTAAGCAAATATAAATATTCAAATATAAATGAACTATTCAATTTAGTGAATAGATTAGTAAGTATTATAGTAGTGAATAGAATAGAGTGAACCATCCCTTAAAAAGGAATGAGTGTGTTTGTGTCCAGCAAGACAGCCTGAACAACTGTATGGGGAACCCTCACACCTGCCAATGCATAGGAACCAGAGACACAGAAGAACACATAAATCCTTCAGGATGATGCCTCAGCAGAAGAAGAGTAACCAGAGACAGTCTGAGTCTATTAGCTCCCTAAAAACTTGTCCTTAGTGGGACAAAGCCTGACATGGATGCTATTTTGGAAAATCCTCCAAGAGGTATAAGAAGAGAAATAGAAAAGAAGGGGGAGGAGAGAGGAAAGAAAGACCCAAGAGAGAACTGTGTAACGACCGGACCCCCTCCCCCAGCAAGAAAAGATCCGATCTCAGCTTTTGTCTATGGTATAGTGATATCTTAATGTTACTTATAACTGGTGATCTGTATAACCTAAGATTTATATGATATACATTTTGTGACTACTCCAAGTAAGGCTATGGTTGATGACTGATTAAGATAGATGATGGAAGGTTGTAATTGATTTGATCCTGGGAGAATTGTGACTGTTCTGTTCTTAGCTTAAGAAGGAAGCTATCATTTCACATACTTGCATGAGTATCTAGCCTGATCCCAGTGAAAGATCCCGCCTATTTGTTTTAATATTTATTTATGCAAAACAGGTAGTGGGTGTTGTTCCTTGACTGTCTTGCATATAATCTGGTTTGGTTTTCCCCAAAAAATCCTACAAACTGCTCAAATAATTTCCAATTTTCAACAGGATAATGGGAGAGAAGGGGGAAGAGTACATGAATACTTCAACATTATAACCACAATTACCCCAGATTAGAGTTCATGAGTGATTTCAAAACATTGGCTCAGTGGATGTGACCTTTGTTCTGTTACACTGGTCCGAGCGTCCTTATTTTTATTTAGCTACCCCAGCTGTCAGTGTGTTGTCCCCACAGTGGTTGACTACCATGGCTTTGAACATCCCTGGTGTGGTTGTGGTGGTGCTGTTCTACCTTCTGGTTCTGGGGACGGGGATGTGGGCCTCCAGGAAGTCCAGGAGGGCTGAGAGGAAGAGCCAGGGAGACAGGACAGAAGTGACTCTCCTTGGAGGCAGAGATATCAACTTGGTGGTGGGAGTTTTCACCATGACTGGTAAGTTGTTTTATGGGGCGGATAAGCTGATCTTGACCCAGAGTTGGTAGCCAGAGTGAGCAGTCAGCTGCTGTTCTCAGTTCTTGGTAAAACTGTGTGATCTGTATGGATACTCACCCTGGATTACGGCACAAGAGATCACTACATCACATTCTGTGTATTGGTAAATGTTTCAGCATAATCTATAGGACTCAAGGCTTGATAGGAATATTCCATTTTTAATTACAGTGCTCTGTGTCTGTGTGCATGCATGTACATGTGTATGTGTGTGTATCATTCTTATGCAGCTACATGGGTTGGAGGCGGCTTCATCCTTGGCGTGGCTGAGGCAGTGTATTCTCCTAAAATGGGGTTAATATGGGCTCTTATGCCTGTACAATACTCTGTGTCCTTCATAATTGGTAAGACTCGTCACACAATTCAAGTCTACAAGTATACAGCAGAAACTAGTGTACAACAAAATACAAACAAACTAGATTGGAAGCAACTGTTAATATTTCATCCACTCTGTAAGGTGGTCTTTTCTTTGCCAAGCCAATGAGGGACAAGAGGTATGTCACCATGATGGACCCGTTCCAAATAAAGTATGGAAAAGTACTCAGTGGTGCGCTAGTACTGCCAGCCTTGCTGATGGACATTCTGTGGGTCTCTTGCACTCTGGTTGGCTTAGGTAAACATATATGCTTGCCAGTTAAAAAGACTTCAAAGTTTGTTTAGTGGATGCAAATAAAACATCTAAAATGTCTGTGTGTATGTGTGTGTGTGTGTGTGTGTGTGTGTGTGTGTATCTTTGTAACAGGAGCAACTATGAGTGTGATATTGGACTTGCCCTACTCCTACACTGTTTTGATTTCTTCAGCAGTGGCCATTATCTACACATTGTTAGGAGGCCTTTATTCTGTGGCCTACACTGATGTCATCCAGCTGTCTCTTATATGCATCAGTCTGGTGAGTTACAGTGCCTTGTTGCCCGCAATAGTTCAACCTCTACTGAAAAAGGCCACTCTAGATGCTCTTGTTTTAAACAATTTTAGACCAATTTCTAAATTACTGTTTTTATCAGAAATTTTTAGAAAAGACTGTTTCCTTGCAACTTGCCCCCCTTTCATGCGGTGTTCCCCAGGGGGTCAATTTTAGGTCCCTTATTATTCTCTACCTACATGCTTCCCTCGGAGCACATTATTCGGAAACATGGCATCCACTTTCATTGATATGCTGACGACACTCAGCTCTATGTTCCACGCAGAACCAGGGAGGGAGGCAAGATGGCCCATTTTATGTCTTGTATCTCTCACATTATGCATCTTTTATTCAGATGAGGAACATTGCTAAAATTAGATCATTTTTATCTTTTAAAGAGTAACTAAACCCCACCCAAATCTGTGGTGAAGCCTGACACCTAATGGTGAAAAGTAGGGTACTGAACTGGCCATCTGCTATTGGCTGGTCTTTGTGCCAGGTGATGTCACCTTCTATAGAGTACAACACGTGGTGACATCACCTGGCACAAAGACCAGCCAATGTGCAGTACCCTACTTTTCACCATTAGATATCAGGCATCACCACAGATTTGGGCACAGGTCTGAAGCCTGACATCTAATGGTGTCTATAGAGTACTAAATCCTTTTGGTCGATAAATTCTAGTAGTGAGTATAGTAAGTAATGAGAATATTTCCCCACAGATACAGTAAACTGTCATTTCTCACCTAACCTAGCTGAGAGTATGAAAACTAATGACAACTGTAATGAAAACTAATTGGGAAGTGTGTGTGTGTGTGGAGGAGGGATGGATTTTGGATTATTCAACTTCAGTCTGATATCTGGATGGGATTCTAACAAAAAATAATTCTTTATTGTGATTGGTAATATTATCACAGAAATTGAAATAGTAATTTATTACGCTACAGGTTATTGGAAAAAGTAAGTGTTACTATAATGTGTTACTGAATAATGCATTACCACCCAGCGCCAGTGATTGACATTTTGGTCACAGGACATTTTTTAAGACTTTCTTCCTGTTAAGGCTAGGCTAGTGAACCCAAGTGCAGAACACAGATACAGGAGGCGGTAAGTAAAGTGAAGGAATTTATTTTAGGGCTTGGAGATGAGTCAGGCAGGTCAAGGGCGGAGGCAAGCCAGGCAAGGGCTCGGAGCTGAGTCAGGCTGGTCAAGGGCGGAGGCAAGGCAGGCAGAGCGGGCTCCAGAGAGTGGGGAGAGGAGCCGAGACAATGAGGAAGTCTGACGAGGTGAGAGGACTGGAGACAGGCGCAAGAGTCAGGCTGGCAGGCGGAACTGCAGGGACACAGAGACGGGTAAAGCACAGAACTGAAACCAGATAGCAAAAGTGGATGGCAAACCAGGGAATATATACTGTGGCTGATGAGAAGATGAAGAGCAGCTGGTAGCCTGACTCCCGCACACCTGTCTCCACTCCTGCAATAAAGCACACAGAACACAAGGGAGGGGGGAGAGAGAGACTGCAGGCTAGGTGGAGTTGAGGAAGTGGAGGGCGTGACACTTCCGGTGGAATACCATTTAAATCAGCCATATTTCTATCTTTCCCTGTGTCTTTGTTTGCTATAGTTAAGTGACCTTTATGTGGTGTGTCAGTCTCAGTCTGCTGACTTCAGTATCTATCTGTGCAGTGGATGTGTGTCCCCTTCCTTCTGCTCAACCCTGCATCCATAAACATTGCCCAGACGGCTTTTAACCACACATACCAAGCCCCCTGGATAGGCACTTTGGAGCTGGACCAAGTCTGGAAGTGGATCGATGACTTCTTAATGCTGGTGAGCTGAAGAAGATAATAATAATAATAATAATAATAACAATAACAGAGAGGACGAAGCTTGACATGGGCTACAAGCTCTTTTTTGAGAATTACCTCCATGACTCCGAAGGTAAACGATCTCTTGTCTAGTTACCTAACGTTTGTTAATAACGTTAACAGGTTATGCAGGTCCAAGGTAACGCAGCTATCAAAGTATACTTCATGCTCTTTCAGTCATATATGTTAGCATTGTATCATTTAACTTTAAAGGAATAGTTCACCCAAAAATGAAAATTCAGTCATCATCTATTCACCCCCATGCCAGCTGAAACTTGGGTGAAGTTTGTTAGTCCATACAGCACCCTGAGCTCCACAGCGGAACGGCGTGGAAGCCTTCTCCAAAACAACTGAAGTTGCTGGGGTCCTGACTTGACTTGACTTGACGGTGAAAAAAATAACGGAAAATAACCATAAAATGGCTTCATGCAACTCATCCAGCATAATGCAAGTCTCCGGAAGCCAAACGATCCCAAAGTGACTTGAAAAGATTTTTTTTATCTCTAGCCTAACGCTCTTTCACTCCTCCTCTCCTCCATCTTTTCCTGTTCTCTCCATCTTCCTCCTCTCTCCCTTGTCCCAGGCTCTGGGTAGTCTGGCATTCCAATGCTTCCACCAGAGGACACTGTCTGCCTCCTCCTCAGCAAAGGCCCAGGTCACCTGCTATGCTGCTGCCCTAGTCATTGCCATCCTGGGAATCCCCCCTGCCTTGGTTGGGGCTGTTGCCGCCTCCACAGGTGGGAAATAGGTTAACCCCTTGCACACTGACGGCGCGTTCACACAGGACGTATAACGGCCCCGGAATGGCCCCAAAGCGGAGGCCGCTTCCTTTCGGTGCCCATGTTAATGGGTCAGGTCGTTCACACTGGCCGATGCGCGGCACGGAGCTCCGCTCGCGATCTGGAGCGCCAGTTTAGAAAACACTGTAGATGGTCATATCACCATTATATCACCACAGAAGCACAAATATATTAAATTATCAACTTGATCAAATGATCCAGGGTCTTCACTGTTGTTGTTAATGAATCCAACTGCACTGATGCAAGTTTTAAATACAATACATTGTAGGATGATGATCTATCTGATTTTGAATTATCACTTGCCTTTTGAAAATTGCGTCTGTTATTGAATCACCACAAAAGTAAAGATGAAGCTGAAGCTTTGGTGGCTATTGGAACACATTGGCCCTCATTTACGAAACGAACGTACGACAGAGAACTGGGCGTACGGTCATTTCCACGCAAAGCTCGGCATTTATCAATTTGGACGTGAGCGGAGGCTACGATCAAATCTCACGTCAAGTCTCAACTCGTGTACGCAAGTTTTGGAGTCAGCGTGGACTTGCGGTGCAGCAGAGTAAATCTGGCTGAGTCGGAGAACTGTTAGGATTAGACCATATAGTATTCTGACCGGCATCTAAGCATATGCAGCCACATATTCATCACTTAAAAATATGTAGCCTATGGCAAAATATTATAGGCCTACAGCGACTATGTGTCATATAGCCTATCCCTAACATAAATAGGTATTTTCAAATTGTTTGCAATTAACGGGGTTAACAGTTTTCTGGTGTAAGATTAATTTCTCTTTCATTTTTTCTTCACCTAAATGTAAAGAATTGCGATGCAAGCTATTATATTAGGCTACTATTATATACATATATATATATATATATATATATATAGGCTATACATATCACGGATGTAGGCTATAAATTAAATATTCAAACCTCAGCTGGAATGTCGACGGCAACGCTGTTGACCGCAGCAATGATTTCTTTCCATACTGCATTTTTCCGACTTCCTTTGATGACTTTTCAGGCTGCCAAATAGAACTAATCGGTTCAATTGGACTTGGCGATGTTAGAGTTTCTATTTCGAGGTCGGAGAAGTTTCTCTTCTTGGACGTATTACGCCTCTCCATGTCGTAAAGTCTCGGGGCGAGGCCTCTAAACGAGAATATTTAGGGGCGTGATATTTAAATGACGATTGTTTTCAGCCTCCACATTTATCAACGCCCGATCATTCTTACGCTGGGATTGGCGAGATACGAACGTTTCATGAATCACACGTGAACCCTGTCGTAAGATGATTTCTGCGCTCGGATCTGCGCTGGTTTCTACGTTAGATTGATAAATGAGGGCCAATGTAAGCAGCCTACAGCCCGTTTCCACCGGGTTTTCTCCTCCTGTAGAGCAGGAGAGCTGCTGGCCGGCGCGGAGAAATGTGCTTCCTGTGTGAACAACCCAACTGCGACTCGCGGTACTTGGCCGCTACACATCCTGTGTGAACAAGGCATGACTTTCCCATTCAATTTTCCCTCAAGTAGCTTCGACGGTAGACAAAACAAATGTACATACACGTCATGTACATTTTTACATGAAATTATGTACATCTATCTGCTTGTTCCAACCCTTCATTGAAGCTATAGCTGCTTATATTGAGTATTCAAACCGAAGATGCCATTTTTTATGTCTGCACCATTACATCAAATGGAAAAAATCTAGATGTCTTGTGGATCATTTTGTACACATTTTCCTGGAATTTAGCATGACATATCTGGTATCTTTTGAAACCTTGGGATCTTCGACTAGGATTTAAAATGCAGTTCTGTGGGTTTGCATCAAGAGGGAGAACTTGCCAACATCAGAACAAGGATCTGCCTTCTGTAGCATTGTACCTTCTAGCATGTACCCTCTTCCAATGACAAAATTAGTTGCTATCTGTGTCATGTCTGCCCAGCCCCACCCTGCACACAATGCATTGCTCGGCTAAACGTTACACTGTTACCATGCAAATGTTTGTGAAATTTTTATCAGTGGCGGAGTAATATTCACGGTGATAAGGCATTTGCCCCGCGACAGCAGGGGCTCTATGGATGGTATTGTCAGTCCGTCCGTCCGTCCGTCGGTAAGTCGGTTGGTCTCTGTGTTCACCACTTTATGGGTCACATGGACGCAGGGAGTTAGACTGCAGACTCTCAAGCGGGAGACCAGAATTCGATTCCCGGCAGAGACACTTCCACAAAATTCAACGTCGCGGGGCTGTTAAGCTCTTAGTATTGTTAATTTGAGCACGGCTATGTGTGCTGTTATGCTGATTTGAAGCACGGTTAGAATGCTTTCTTAACCAATCTATGGAGGTGGCAGTAATTCTGTTACTGTAGAATTTAGTATTGAGCCTTGAAGGTGTTGTGTGGCTAATTCAATGACAAATCTGTGATAGAAGTTGCTCACTTGATCACCCAAAGACATACTCATTCTAACCTGCACTGCTTTCCTCTAATGTAGAAACCAGGTTTCTGTATATGTGCTGTATGGATCCAGTATACTGGTAAGGAGCCTTTCCAAGAATAAACCTCTAATTTCTCCTGTTGTCCAGACTGGAACCTGACGCTGTACGGTTCTCCATCTCCGTGTGAACGTAGTGAGGAGTATTTGGTTCTCCCACTGGCCCTGCAATACCTCACCCCGTCTTACGTCTCCATCACTGGGATCGGAGCCGTGGCTGCTGCCGTCATGTCATCCACAGACTCTGCCCTGCTGTCAGCAACTTCTGTTTTCTCTACCAACATCTACAAGAGCATCTTGCGTAAACAGGTGAAGGAGTACAGTATGTGATGGTGGCTCAGTGTGTCTGTGGAGTTGTGGGTTAGGATTGGCCTTGAAGGTTAGGATTGGCTTTTGTTGTGTGTCATTCCTTCTTTCTCTGTCCATCCATTTCTCTTTAATCTTCATTCGTCATTTTCTATTGGGTGCAGAATAAAAAAATTATCAAATGTATCAGTTTTGGAATTTGGAAAAGAATGAAACGTTTCTCTGTGTACGTCCCATTCCTTCCCTCCCTCCTGTGTTCCCAGGCATCAGACTGTGAGATGCAGTGGGTGATTCGGGTCTCAGTGGTGGTGGTGGGTCTGGTCAGCACAGCTCTAACCTTCTACAGCAACAGTGTCCTGTTGCTCTGGATCCTCGGAGCAGACGTTGCGTACACCTTTATATTCCCCCATCTGGTCTGCGTCCTTTTCTTTAAGGTGTCAAACGGTTACGGGGCCTCGGTGGGTTACATTGCAGGGCTGACGATAAGAATTTTGTCGGGAGAGAAGTCTGTAGGTCTTCCTGTTGTTCTTCCTCTTCCCGGTTGCACACTGGAAGATGGCATCTATGTACAGCGGTCCCCTGTCAGGACAATCTGCATGCTCATCACCTTTACGACCATCTTGGTTTTCTCTGCCCTGGCTTCGTTCATGTTCAACCGTGGCCTGTTACCTGAGAGGTGGGACCTGTTCAAGGTAAAATGTAATGTTTCGACGTTACCAGTGGATACAGTCACAGAGAGCCTCAAAGAGGAAACTGGAAGCAATGCAGCATGTGACGAGAATGGACTTGGAGTTGCTTTACAGCCAATGTTGCAGACTTGACTTTTGAATTTTGGGGGGCTGTTGGCCTACTTTTTAGAATAATCTCATAAATTGTTTGTGTTTGTAGTAGTAGTAGTCATAGTAGTAGTATCCAGCTCATTGTTTATTTTCCTTTCATCTAATGACATGTCTAATGACACATGGATGCTATCTGATCTATTCTTCAGTAAAACTTCATCTATGTTGAAAACAGACTGTATTACAGGCTACAAATAAAGGCCATACATTTGGTTTACTTGTCACCGATTGAAATGTGTGTGTGATAGTTCACTGAACTGTTTGTTGAGATTTTGAAACTTACACTCTCTCACAGGTTTCCTTTCTCAAAAACAGATGGCCTGGAGAGACCAGGTGGAGGCACAGGTAGATTTTCTGAGTCTTTATATAATAATTCAAAGCCAGGAATCAAACGTACTGTGGCAAAAAACAACAACAAAGGCTACTGCCAAAACAGGTCACACCAAATCTAAACATAGACACTGAGAACTATTGATAAACACTACATCACTAGGCTGGTAAAAATAAAGTTGATATAGTCCGTAGTTACCTAATGGAAATGCAATAGCAAAATACAGTAAACACATGTTTTGCCCTACCTGGACATTTAAGAAGAAATTGTACTCACCCCATAGTACTCCCATGTTACTCTCCCCTCTCCTGTTGCCCGACTTCGGTCTTTAGCCCTTTTGTATGGGGCAACATATTTCCAAGTTTTCTGCGTATCTTTTCCCCAGAAAACTGATAGCCATTTTTTTTTAATTCTTGTTCTAGATTTTTGTAGAATAATTTTTTTTTATTGCAGTAGTACAGGTGTTGGTTGGCTTTTATGAGGTCCAGAAGTAACAGTATAATTTGGTGGATGAAATCTATTAAGAAACAAGTGTTATTCACAGTAACAAATTCCATTTGAATCCTTTAGGTGATGAATATAGTTACCTACCTTGTTTGGAGTCAACACTCATTTACGAAACGAACGTACGACAGAGAACTGGGCGTACGGTCATTTCCACGCAAAGCTCGGCATTTATCAATTTGGACGTGAGCGGAGGCTACGATCAAATCTCACATCAAGTCTCAACTCGTGTACGCAAGTTTTGGAGTCAGCGTGGACTTGCGGTGCAGCAGAGTAAATCTGGCTGAGTCGGAGAACTGTTAGGATTAGACCATATAGTATTCTGACTGGCATCTAAGCATATGCAGCCACATATTCATCACTTAAAAATATGCAGCCTATGGCAAAATATTATATTTTGTAAAGGCCTACAGCGACTATGTGTCATACAGCCTATCCCTAACATAAATAGGTATTTTCAAATTGTTTGCAATTAACGGGGTTAACCGTTTTCTGGTGTAAGATTAATTTCTCTTTCATTTTGAGGTCTGACCATTTTTTCTTCACCTAAATGTAAAGAATTGCGATGCAAGCTATTATATTAGGCTACTATTATATATATATATAAACATCGAACAAAAAGTTTGGAACTTTGTGTTTGGTAGATTATTTCTCTGTTGTAACAATGCTTCTTGGCAATACATTTTATACCATTGGAAAGCCTGTCTATTTCCCTTTTAAATGGTGCCTCATTTGTAAGGAACATGCATTTGTGGGATGAGCAGCACAGCTGAGTATGTGGGTTGCGCTCATGAAAAATTTGCCAAATCTTCTCTGCCAATGCCAAACAGCTTATTCTGCTGTTGCTATTGACTCTTGTTTTGAGCTTCCGGTATCCCCAGGTGCTGACAATCAGGTACCTGATTGGCACCTGCACTGGAACCTGAACATGTGGAGGAACGTTATGTTCAGCGATGAGTCCAGATTCTGCCTACGGAAGTTGGATCGTAGGGTCAAAGTGTGGAGAAGACGGGGAGAACGCTATGCTGATCGCTGCACCGATAGAGAAACACCTTTTGGTGGAGGCGGTGTGATGGTGTGGGGCGGCATCTCCATCACTGGAAAAACGAGGCTTGTCATCATTGGAGGCGATCTCAATGCAGAGAGATATCGAGATGAGATTCCGCAACCGGTGGCGATCCCATATCTCCAGTCTGAGACCGAACTCCATCCTCCAAGATGACAACGCTCGCCCCCACAGAGCGGGGTTTATCAGAGACTACCTCCAGAATTTGGGAGTAGAGAGAATGGAATGGCCTGCCAACAGTCCTGACCTCAACCCAATTGAACACTTATGGGATCAGCTTGGGCGTGCTGTTCGTGCTAGAGTGACCGACACAACCACGTCGGCTGACTTGCGACAAATCCTGGTTGAGGAGTGGAATGCCATCCCACAGCAGTGTGTGACCAGGCTGGTGACCAGCATGAGGAGGAGGTGCCAGGCTGTTGTGGCTGTGTATGGTTCTTCCACACGCTACTGAGGCTCCTGAATGTTTGTTAAATGAATAAACTGTAAAATTGCCAATATGTCTTGTTTCTTCCTTGTTACTGATAGACTTCAATCATCCAATCCACCAAACAACACCAAACAAGAGTCAATAGCAACAGCAGAATAAGCTGTTTGGCATTGGCAGAGAAGATTTGGCAAATTTTACATGAGCGCAACCCACATACTCAGCTGTGCTGCTCATCCCACAAATGCATGTTCCTTACAAATGAGGCACCATTTAAAAGGGAAATAAACAGGCTTTCCAACGGTATAAAATGTATTGCCAAGAAGCATTGTTACAACAGAGAAATAATCTACCAAACACAAAGTTCCGAACTTTTTGTGCGATGTTTACTATACATATCACGGATGTAGGCTATAAATTAAATATTCAAACCTCAGCTGGAATGTCGACGGCAACGCTGTTGACCGCAGCAATGATTTCTTTCCATACTGCGTTTTTCCGACTTCCTTTGATGCCGCTTTTCAGGCTGCCAAATAGAACTAATTGGTTCAATTGGACTTGGCGACGTTAGAGTTTCTATTTCGAGGTCGGAGAAGTTTCTCTTCTTGGACGTATTACGCCTCTCCATGTCGTAAACTCTGGGGGCGAGGCCTCTAAACCGAGAATATTTAGGGGCGTGATATTTAAATGACGATTGTTTTCAGCCTCCACATTTATCAACGCCCGATCATTCTTACGCTGGGATTGGCGAGATACGAACGTTTCATGAATCACACGTGAACCCTGTCGTAAGATGATTTCTGCGCTCGGATCTGCGCTGGTTTCTACGTTAGATTGATAAATGAGGGCCATTCTGTCTGGTCGGATGGGGCTGAAGGCAGATGGAAAGTATGCCCTTGGTCTAGAGGTGAGGTCTGCAGATTCACCATTTGGTTTATTGTAGGAGGTGGGCACTGGGTGTTGGTTCCAGGTGTTGTAGATCTTGTGGCAACAGTGGCAACAGTTGGGGGCACTTGGTGAGGGCTGAGAGAGGCAGTAGGCCTTGTGGCAACAGGAGGTTGACACTTAGCTACAATTGTGGTGGATTTTGCAGCAACAGGAGGTGGACACGGGATGAGGGTTGGGTTTGGCTGGATTGTGCTTTCATGTGGTACAGACTGGGGTGTTGTCAACTGGCCAGGTCCTAATGCATATTAATGAAGAGAATAACGTTTTGTTTGGAAAATCATGTTGAAGTGTTCTTTGTCTATAGGAGAATATTTTACCTTCCTTCCCTCTTGCAGCTCTGGCTCGCTGCAGTAGATGCGTTGCATAATTTCGATCTGAAAAGGCAATCATGAAATCATCAGTGTTTGATTCAAATCTCCAAATCATTGCTATGGATATTAAGATTACAGTTCACTTTCTTACCGTTTTTTAGTCTTTCAGCTGTCTCCTTGTTAACGGATAAAATGATTTTACCATCACTGTCCTCCAAAGATACCAGCATAGTCTCCATCTTTATCTCCTTCAAACAAAGGTGTTCACCATTGCCTTATATAGGTTAGCCATAATGAGAAACCACGCCTGCCTTAAGGTGCAAGGGATGAGGAATAATTGGAAACAATCATGTTTCCTAGTGGTTTGCAATTAGGATTATTAGTCTACCATTCCATTTCATGGAGCTGGAACACTTGTTGGGTTAAACAATTTAGAATGGATGTAGCAATAAGTCCCCTGTAAAAATATCTTTGATGCTGCACATATTTGGCTGCACATATTTGCTGTTGCAACATGCTGATAATGTTGACAAATAAAGAAATGAAAAGCTAGTACTGCTTTGTCACTGCTTGATTAATGAAAATGTTCTCCTCTTATAGCCTACAGTGACTATAAAAGTATTCACCCCCTTGGACTTTTTCACATTTTATTGTGTTGTGTATTGTGTTTAATTTATTTATTTTTTGTCATTGATAAACACAAAGTACTCTTTAATGTCAAAGTGGAAATAAATACATATTTTTCTAAGTTACAAATAAAAACAAAATAAGTGATTGTTATTTTAATTTTATGCTTAAACATCTACACATTTGCTTGCACTTTAATGGAACAGATTGCTTTGCATAGAACTCAGACAAAAAAATCCCACATGTACTTTGAAATAGCTTCATAGCACTACAAAATATGCAAAAACTCAAGGCACTACATGTATCGTGGCAGAAACAGGAAATCAACCAACATAACTGAGTAGAATAGAAATGATACTTTATATAATATGTTCTTTAGAAATTAGATCTAACAGATTTAATTTAATGCTAAACAATTATCTGGCAGACACATTATTGCAATGGATATTTAAACCTATATCAAATGACGGTTACAAGCGGTTGAGAAATCATATAGCCCCTCACAATAAATTGATTTGAATCAAGTGTTTACATTTTCAGTAATAAATGGGTACAAGTGGGTTATTTTTATTTTGCTGTAGGCATTACAGGTGGCATTAATGGCAAATATTATATGTCTGTAGCGTTCTAATAAAATGGTACACAGACTGCTCATGGAGTGACATGTTGGAATAGATTTAAAAACACAAGTCTCTTCATTTCACTGTGGGTGTGTGATACAACTGTGACGAGCCAATGAGCACTCAGCTCGAGTCATTTCCCATCATCCTTGGAGCTGTGCAGTCAGTGGAGAGCAGCTGCAGCGCGTCGCTCCAAAATCTGCACCCGCCTCGGTCCCGCAAGAGTTCCGTGGCTCGCACAGTCGGGTCGGTGGAGCAAGTCGGACAACTTTTCTAACCATCATGCAACGGACCAAGCAAGACGCTGGTCAAAACTGCGCAGGACTTGCTCATCTCAAACGAGCCTATTGTCTCGCAGGTGCCTAGTAGGCAGAGTCGGGTTGTCGGTGTAACTGGGAACACCTGGGCACCTGGGAACACCTGCGCAGTGGCTTATAGTATGAGAGCATGCCACTGTCAGTGTGTTGTGAAAGACTCCTGGGAGACGGACGTGCTCCACGCTCCTCATCATTATTTGTTTTCCTCACTCCACAATAGCACCACACTACTCTTTCCACGCATGCACACACTCACACTACTGACTTTACTGATTATCACACCCCATAACATTTTGGGTAGTTTTAGTTCATTTATGTTAGTTGGATAAATAAATGATTTATATTACTTTAACTCTTCGTATCTCTCCCGTTACTTGTCATGGCCTTCGAGTTGGTCATGACACCTGTCATACATTCCCTTTTCAACTTAGATCAAGTTTTACTGAAGAGTAGATGAGATAGCACCCATGTGTCGAACATGTCATTAGATGAAAGGAAAATAAATGGTGAGCTGGATTGGTGAGGGATAGTAACTAATTTCCAACTTCCAATTTACATAATATAAAAAAAAACTATTGTCTCAAGTTCATCATTACGAATACATGATTAGTGTGATAATCTTGTCCTCTAGGGGCTTAAGTTACCTATTAACTATCCCAAGTAACTTTCTTTTATTTTGTATTATCTATCAATTTGTGAGATTAGGTGTCACTTAAATTTTTCAATATAAAAAAGAAAACAACCTCATTCAATAAAGATGCATCTTCATCAGCTACATCAACATTCAATTACTCCAAACACAAACAATTTATGAGATTATTCTAAAAAGTAGGCCAACAGCCTCACAAAAAGTCAAAAGTCAAGTCTGCAGCATTGGCTGTAAAGCAACTCCAAGTACATTCTCGTCACACGCTGCATTGCTTCCAGTTTCCTCTTTGAGGCTCTCTGTGACTGTATCCACTGGTAACGTAGAAACATTACATTTTACCTTGAACAGGTCCCATCTCTCAGGTAACAGGCCACGGTTGAACATGAACGACGCCAGGGCAGAGAAAACCAAGATGGTCGTAAAGGTGATGAGCATGCAGATTGTCCTGACAGGGGACCGCTGTACATAGATGCCATCTTCCAGTGTGCAACCGGGAAGAGGAAGAACAACAGGAAGACCTACAGACTTCTCTCCCGACAAAATTCTTATCGTCAGCCCTGCAATGTAACCCACCGAGGCCCCGTAACCGTTTGACACCTTAAAGAAAAGGACGCAGACCAGATGGGGGAATATAAAGGTGTACGCAACGTCTGCTCCGAGGATCCAGAGCAACAGGACACTGTTGCTGTAGAAGGTTAGAGCTGTGCTGACCAGACCCACCACCACCACTGAGACCCGAATCACCCACTGCATCTCACAGTCTGATGCCTGGGAACACAGGAGGGAGGGAAGGAATGGGACGTACACAGAGAAACGTTTCATTCTTTTCCAAATTCCAAAACTGATACATTTGATAATTTTTTTATTCTGCACCCAATAGAAAATGACGAATGAAGATTAAAGAGAAAGGGAGGGACAGAGAAAGAAGGAATGACACAAAACAAAAGCCAATCCTAACCTTCAAGGCCAATCCTAAACCACAACTCCACAGACACACTGAGCCACCATCACATACTGTACTCCTTCACCTGTTTACGCAAGATGCTCTTGTAGATGTTGGTAGAGAAAACAGAAGTTGCTGACAGCAGGGCAGAGTCTGTGGATGACATGACGGCAGCAGCCACGGCTCCGATCCCAGTGATGGAGACGTAAGACGGGGTGAGGTATTGCAGGGCCAGTGGGAGAACCAAATACTCCTCACTACGTTCACACGGAGATGGAGAACCGTACAGCGTCAGGTTCCAGTCTGGACAACAGGAGAACATAGAGGTTTATTCTTGGAAAGGCTTCTTACCAGTATACTGGATGCATACAGCACACATACAGAAACCTGGTTTCTACATTAGAGGAAAGCAGTGCAGGTTAGAATGAGTATGTCTTTAGGGTGATCACTTCTATCACAGATTTGTCATTGAATTAGCCACACAACATCTCTAAGGCTCTATACAAAATTCTACAGTTCCAGAATTACCTCCACCTCCATACCTGCTTGCAGCACAATCTGATTGGTCAAGAAAGCATTCTCATCGTGCTTCAAATAAGCATAAAAGCACACATAGCCGTGCTTAAATGAACAAGTCTTAAGAGTTTAACAGCCCCGCGACGTTGAATTTTGTGTCTCTACCGGGAATCGAATTCGGGTCTCCCGCTTGAGAATCTTCAGTCTAACTCCCTGCAGGCCACGTGACCCATAAACTGGTGAACAGAGAGACCGACCGATTCACCAACTGATCGACTGACCGACTGACTGTATTTTAAATCCTAGTCGAAGATGCCAAGGTTTCAAAAGATACCAAATATGTCATGCTGAATTCCAGGGAAATATGTATAAAATGATGCAGAAGACATCTAGATTTTTTCCATTTGATGTAATGGTGCAGCCATAAAAAATCATCTTCGGCATCTTCGGTTTGAATACTTCACTCAATGAAGGGCTGGAACAAGCAGTTACAGGTACATGTATCATACAATGTTGTATGTACATTTGTTTTGTCTAACTTTGAAGCTACTTAAGGAAAAATTGAATGGGAAAGTCAGTGTGCAAGGGGTTAACCTATTTCCCACCTGTGGAGGCGGCAACAGCCCCAACCAAGGCAGGGGGGATTCCCAGGATGGCGATGACAAGGCCAGCAGCATAGCAGGTGACCTGGGCCTTTGCTGAGGAGGAGGCAGACAGTGTCCTCTGGTGGAAGCATTGGAATGCCAGACTACCCAGACTCTGGGACAAGGGAGAGCAGAGTTAGAGGAGGAAGATGGTGAGAACAAGAGAAATTGAAGGAGATGAGGAGGAATGAAAGAGCATTGCAAAAGAGGTGCGGACTGAAGGGAAATTTGTATTGCAACTGGCTATTTTTGTGGTTTGTGCATAAACTGGTCTGTCAATAGATTGAGGATGGCAGGGAGTGGTGTGGGAAATGTGGATGGGGTGGTTCTGGTTCAGGATGAGGATATGGATATGTACAACTGGACTCAGGTGGGGAGTGGAAGAGAATGAGGGAAAAGACTCCCTGGAGCCTCGCCCCTCCACCCCAGCTCAGTTTTCTCCGCTGCCAGCCTGCCCCCAGGAACTCAGGAACTGGAGGACCACCCCATGCTCTCGGGAAAGAGTGACCATGAGATGTCCTCCATCTCCGCTGACCCTGCCCCCTTCTTCGGTGCGGTACCTCTCAGAAAGAGCAAAGCACCGATTCCTAGCCTCGTAGATTTTGCCAGAGTGGCGGGGAAGTCAGACATCTGGCGTCATGGCATTCCCCCACTTGAAGACGCACTAGCCACCCAATTTTCTCCTGGCTCCACTGCCTGGTTGGGGGGTAGACAACCTACTCCACCGCAGCCTAGGGATAAGGAGATGGTGGAATTTTTCCATCTTCCACCAGTGGCTAACAATCTGGGGCTGTTAGGTCCCTGTTGCAGATTACGATAGGCAAGACCTCCTTCTCAGCCGAAGAGTTGGACCTGGTGTCAGATGAACAACCTCACCAGGGGAGCCATAACACGGCCACTACCGTGGGCCGTGTTATGGCTTTGTCCAATGTGGCAGTCTGGCACGTGTGGCTCGGCCTGACCGCCCTCCAGAAGGAGAGGGAGGATCTTCTGGGCGCCCCGTTGTCACCTGAGGGCTTGTTTGGAGCTTCCATTTCCCTGGCCACTCAGCATTTCCAGTGGCTTGAAGAGGAGAGAGCCCAGTTTTGCTGTCATCTCCACTGGTGTCTTTGCCCGGCCCTGCTTTCTCCGATGATCGGACGGGACGTCGATCTTCTGGATCTGTTGGATGTGTCTGGGTCTTTCTTGGGCTTGGTGCTTAGCACTGGAACACAAGATCTTGGGTGAGAGACCTGTTGTACTGGAGTCCAAAACGTCCAAACAAAAAAAAAAAAAAAGGGGCGTCTCAAAAATTATAGAGCGATGCTCCATAGGTTTGATTAGGCTCATCCTGATTGTGCATGCAAATTTCAGTGCGAATATATGAGTGGTTAAGCATTGGAGCCCCATTAGAGGGCTCTGCCTATGATCATAGAACTAGAGTTACAATGAGGAACTATTGTTCTTGAGTTATTGTATTCACAAGAATGCGTCCACACACAGACACCGTGTAGACACATTCCACCATGACGTTATGTTCTGCATACCACGTACCATGGTGGCGGGACATATAAACAGCCAATGGGTTGAGATAATTTTACTTGTGCCCAAGGCAAATTAACTTGTGTCTATTTGATAGCAGTGGAGTGATCTCACTTATTCTGCCTTGTTTGAACTTAGTGGCACTTTTTTATAGACAATTCAGGAAAGTGAGATTGCACTGGAATAAAGTAGAACTGGAGCTTCTCGTCCCATTGGAAGATTTTTACCATGCCAAGGTGCCGTGGTCAGCAAGATCAGGCCAGTCAGTCAGATGTGAGGCACTTCACTTGTCCATGTCTGTGTGCTATCAAACTTCGTCACGGTTTACAACACTTGAGAAAATAATTTCCTAGAAATTAATTCCTTGAGCAAGACACTAAATCCCTTATTTACTGATTAGTATCTACTTAATAAAAGGAAGTTAAAGTTCTATTATTGTGAAAATTAAACTTTAACAATGAATCTTTGCAGCTAAGCCACACAACCCCCACAGTCAATGTGCAGAATCTGTACTTGTTTTCACTTGTTTTTAGACAAATAATATTTCAAGACTGAATATGAGACTGAATTACCTTGATGGACATTTTTTGCAGTGTGGTATTTGCACATTATTTGTAGCGTTTGCTTGATCTTGCGAGGAAAACCAGATGGGAGGAGCTTGCCACATAGGATCATACAATTTGGTATACTTCTCCGTGATTGACAACTTACCTGACATGACTTGAATGTAGTAAAGCCCACCAAGCTGCTAGTTCAAGCAAGTCCAATCGAACACTAAGAACTATAGAAGGCACTCAGTAAAACGCAAACCTATGCCAATGCTGAACAATTCTCCAACTTCCAAAGCCGCAGCCTCCGTTTATGTTTGTTCATCATTTGATTTCCCAACAAAATAACACATGAATGCAATTCTATTTAACAGCCGACTTGGCAATCTCGGATCTCACTAGCACATGAATGCAGCATAAAAATTATGGCTAAAAATCCTCTAATGGCAGAAATGGCACATCCCGATCACCAAAATGTAATTGACTGATCCTTGCTATCTGTCCATCAACTTTCAGCCAAATCTGTTGGTAACTTTTTGAGATATCTTGCTTACAGAGAAGGGAAAACATCTAATTTTGTTGGCAGAGGTAATTACTGTTTGACATTACTGTCAGTATCACATTATTATTATTATTATTATTATTATTATTATTATTATCATCTTCTTCAGCTCACCAGCATTAAGAAGTCATCAATCCACTTCCAGACTTGGTCCAGCTCCAAAGTGCCTATCCAGGGGGCTTGGTATGTGTGGTTAAAAGCCGTCTGGGCAATGTTTATGGATGCAGGGTTGAGCAGAAGGAAGGGGACACACATCCACTGCACAGATAGATATTTAAGTCACCAGACTGAGACTGACACACCACATAAAGGTCACTTAACAAAGACACAGAAAAAGGTAGGACAAATGTGTGATTTAAATGGTATTCCAGTGGAATAAATTCTTAAAAAATGTCCTGTGACCAAAATGTTGATCACTGGCCCTGGGTGGTAATGCATTATTCAGTAACACATTACAGAAACACTTACTTTTCCCAAGTAGCATAATGAACTACTATTTCAATTTCATTAAAGTTACCAATCAAAATGACTGATGATTATGATTGATGACTGATTTTGTTTCACTATACAAAATCCAAGAAAAAATGTCTTCCACACTTTCTGTAGCAGGAACTCAGAATAGATGCAGAAACCTGTGATTTTTATAATGGTTGCCAGTTGCCACTATACATACTTACATGTATAGGTTTAAAATTAACATGGGCCACAAGGCACTGTTACTCACCAGACTGATGAATACTAGAGACAACTGGATGACATCAGTGTAGGCCACAGAATAAAGGCCTCCTAACAATGTGTAGATAATGGCCACTGCCGAAGAAATCACAACAGTGTAGGAGAAGGGCAAGTCCAGTATCACACTCATAGTTGCTCCTGTTACAAAGATACACACACACACACACACATTTTAAATGTTATATTGGCGTCAACTGAATGAATTTTGAAGTGTTTTAATTGGTAAGTATATATGTTTACCTAAGCTAAACATAGTGCATGTGACCCACAGGATGTCAAGCAGCAAGGCTGGCAGTGCTAGCGCACCGCACAGTACTTTTCCATACTTTATTTGGAACGGGTCCATCATGGTGACATACCTCTTGTCCCTCATAGGCTTGGCAAAGAAAAGACCACCTTACGGAGTGAATAAAAAATTAAGTCATATACGCTTTGATGTAGCGTCATTCAATTTGAAAATAAAGTAAATACGTTTCAGAATCATATATGCTATGAAGAAATTTTAAATTGTTGTATAGTCTACATTACCAAGAATAGCATACCATCTCTGTTCCATGGATTAACTTCAATTGTGTGTGACAGGTTGACTCTTACCAATTGTGAAGGACACAGAATATTGTACAGGCATTAGAGCCCATATTAACCCAATTTTAGGAGAATACACTGCCTCAGCCATGCCTAGGATGAAGCCGCCTCCAACCCATGTAGCTGCATAAGAATGATACACACACATACACATGCACAGGCATGCACACAGACACAGAGCACTGTAATTAAAAATGGAATATTCCTATCAAGCCTTGAGTCCTATAGATTATGCTGAAACATTTACCAATACACAGGATGTGATGTAGTGATCTCTTGTGCTGTAATCCAGGGTGAGTATCCATACAGATCACACAGTTTTACCAAGAGCTGAGAACAGTGGCTGACTGCTCACTCTGGCTACCAACTCTGGGTCAAGATCAGCTTATCCGCCCCATAAAACAACTTACCAGTCATGGTGAAAACTCCCACCACCAAGTTGATATCTCTGCCTCCAAGGAGAATCACTTCTGTCCTGTCTCCCTGGCTCTTCCTCTCAGCCCTCCTGGACTTCCTGGAGGCCCACATCCCCGTCCCCAGAACCAGGAGGTAGAACAGCACCACCACAACCACACCAGGGATGTTCAAAGCCATGGTAGTCAACCACTATGGGGACAACACGCTGACAGCTGGGGTATAGATAAATAAAAAATAAAGACCCTTGGACCAGTGTAACAGAACAAAGTTCACAGCATCTACTGAGCCAGTGTTTTGAACACTAATCTGGGGTAATTGTGGTTATAATGTTGATGTATTAATGTACTCTTGCACACACACACACACACACACACACACACACACACTTTTTAAACCAGGCAACCAGTTCAAGACAACCACACTGTTTTTACTGCTGGCCTCTACAAAAGAGCAAAAGTGTCTCACTTAAAATCACACTGAAATGAAAAATGACTTTTGCATTTTTAGGTCATTCTAAGTACACCATACCATACACCTGTTTGACAATTTATGCTTTATTGTATTTGTATTTGTATTGTATCAACATCTCTATTATTACTTCCTGGGAAACAGAAAATCTTCATTGTTGCCTGGCACTGGCCCCTGAATCGCTCTTGCTAGATTTTGAATAATGAAGACGAAATGGCCAACCATATTGTCAATTTCGGCAACCACAAGCTGATGCCTGGTTGCCTGCCTGGAAACCACACTTATAAAAGTTAGCATCAGTATAGTTAAGCCAGAGTAAACACATTTAAAATACATTTCACTCAAATACATTTCATTCAAAAAACAAATTTGAATTTTTAATATTCAACAAAAAATGTGATAAGGGGACAGAACAGAACAGAAAAAAGGTAAAATTAAGGTTATTTAAAAGCTAAGCTGAAAAGATAAGTTTTTAGCCATTACAGGGTAGAGTAGGCAGTGTAAAATAAGAACGTTTTTAGCTTTGACTTAGTGGTCAGAGTCAGGGCTTGTCTAATATCATCTGGGAGGTTATTCCAGGTCTGTGTTGCATGATAACAAAACGCTGCTTCACTGTGTTTTGTTCTAACTCTTGGGACAGCCAGTAGGCCAGTCCCAGATGTCCTAAGGGTCCTAGAAGGTTCATACAGCACAAGCATGTGAGAGATGTATTTGGGCCCAGAGCCACAGAGTGATTTGTAGACAAGCAGCAAGATTTTGAAATCAATTCTCTGAGTGACTGGTAGCCAGTGTAAGGATTTTAGAACTGGTGTAATGTGGTCGTATTTCTTAGTTTCCGTCAGGACCCTGGCAGTGGCGTTCTGAATTAGTTGGAGTTGCCGAAGAGCTTTTTTTGAAAGCCCTGTGAACAGACCATTGCAGTAATCCAATCTACTGGAAATAAAGGTGTGGGTAAGCCTTTCTAGGTCTTGTTTGGACATTAGTCCTCTGACTCTTGCAATATTTTTTAGATGGTAGTAAGCTGATGAAGTTACCGATTTGATGTGGCTATTGAAATTTAAATCTGAGTCCAGGATAACGCCAAGATTTCTGGCTTGACTCTTAGTTATGAGGGACAGGGAGTCAAGGTGAGAGCAAACATTCTGTCTTTCTTTCTGTGCTCCAAAGACAATTATCTCGGTCTTATCTCTGTTTAGTTGGAGAAAATTTTGCCGCATCTGGTCATTGATTTGTTCGACGCAGTGACACAGAGTTTCAACAGGTCCATAGTCACCTGGTGTAAGTGATATGTAGATTTGCGTGTCATCTGCATAATTATGGTAGGCTACTTTATTATTTTGTAGGATTTGGCCTAAAGGAAGCATATAGAGATTGAACAGGAGAGGTCCCAAAATGGACCCCTGTGGAACCCTGCAGGTCATGGCCATCTGCTCGGACACACAGTTTCCAATGGAGACAAAGTACTTTCTGTCATGAAGATATGACTTGAACCACTTAAGGACAGTTCCAGAGAGTCCCACCCAGTTTTCTAATCTTTGTAATAGAATTGTATGGTCCACAGAGTCAAAGGCAGCACTAAGATCCAACAGTACTAAAACAGAGACTTTGCCTGAGTCATTGTTCAGGCGAATGTCATTTAGTACCTTTATGAGTGCAGTCTCAGTGCTGTGATGGGGCTGAAATCCTGATTGAAAGTTATCGAAGCAATTGTTCAGCATTAAAAAGTTACTAAGTTGTTGGTGAACAACTTTTTCAATAACTTTACCTAAAAATGATAAGTTTGATATCGGTCGATAGTTATCCAGTACAGTAGCATCAAGACTGCTCTTCTTTAGGAGCGGCTTAATGACTGCAGTTTTCAAAGCCTTTGGAAAAATGCCAGATTGGAGAGAATTGTTAACTACAAGTATTAGTTCTTTTGCCAGGCTGCTCAAAACTGTTTTAAGGAAGCTAGTGGGTAAAACATCAAGGCAACAGGTGGATGATTTGAGATTGGACACAGTTTCTTTGAGTGTTTTGTCGTCAATGGGATTAAATTGTGTCATACCTACCAAGTTACTTCTGGAAGACTGCAGTGATGATGCTTTTTGTACCCACACCCACACATAAACACAGGCTACACTTTAGAATTGGCCTAACCTAGCTAGTTATCCTACACTAGCGTTAGCCTAACTGTTGTAGCTATAAGTTCCAGATGGTATACGGTGACCAGACGTCCCGGTTTGTCCGGGATTGTCCCGGTTTCAAGATAGGTGTCCCGAGTCCCGACAAATATCTGTAAAACACTAAAATGTCCCGGTTTTCAACATTGACTACCAAATTGTCCCGGTTTTCACCACAATTAAAATAATAATAATAGTATTATACTTGTTTTCAGCGCTTACATAGACGTTTATCATGTTCTGCCCCGCTCATTATTACCTAACCCAATCAAAAACATATGCGCCACATAAACTATGTTTTGGTGGATTTTTGGAGACAAAACATCTTTTCGTTTGCTGAGGCGCTGTCCATGGTGTTGAAAGGTGCAGTCACTAGGTGTGTATAAGCAGGAGTTAAAGTGGGCCGGAACGATCCGGAATGGCGTTCCGGCACCTTCGATTAATAAGTAAATAAATCTGATTGGCAGTTTCATGCATAATAATGTCAAGCGAGTTCACAGGGCTGCCAACTCTCACGCATTGACCGTGAGACTCACGCAATTGACTTTTATCACACGCTCTCACGCCACAAGTCCATTTTCTCACGCAGTGAAAAACAAATTAATAAACGTTGCGGCGCGAAGACAGAGCTGCACAGCGCAACAGCGAGTTATTCAGACATCTGAATAGCGAAAAATATACACAAATGTATTATATTGTAATTTATTCCCATGCATGCTGCTCAGAGTAATCTCAGTCAGCAGTTCTTCTGCGTCTCTCCCTCTCCTCTTGCACTGTGCACACCAGGCAGGAGTGAGAGTGAGTTGCTATGGTTACGGGGACGCTCTGTGTCTGTTGCTCTGAAACTTTCTCATGATTCCCAATAATAGGTTTAGGTTAGTATGCCTATGCAAAATCATGAATGTAAGCACCTCAATGCTGAAATCTAGTAATATAACATAATTTTACATTTTTGGTTAACATTATACAGGGTTGCTGTTTCTTGACTTAATCCAAGAGGTTAGGTGGTGTAGAAATGCAGGAAATTTGTTTTAAAGAGTAACTAAACCTCAAAACCACTTTTTTCAGCTGAACACTACTGTATTTGGGTATTTAGTAGTGTTGTTGATTACTTTTGATTAAACAAAATGTATGCATTCCCCTCATACTGATATTCATAAAATAATTTGATATACTGTATATACATTTCTGAGATACCTACAGTCACCGGCCACTTCATTAGGTACACCTGTTCAAGTGCTCGTTAACACAAATATCTTATCAGCCAATCACGTGGCAGCAGCTCAATGCATTTAGGCATGTAGACATGGTCAAGATGATCTGCTGAAGCTCAAACCAAGCATCAGAATGGGGAAGAAAGGTGATTTAAGTGACTTTGAACGTGGCATGGTTGTTGGTGCCAGACGGGCTGGTTTGAGTATTTCAGAAACTGCTGATCTACTGGGATTTTCACACACAACCATCTCTAGGGTTTACAGAGAATGGCCAGAAAAAGAGAAAATATTCAGTGAGCGGCAGTTCTCTGGGCGAAAAAGCCATGTTGATGGCAGAGGTCAGAGGAGAATGTCCAGACTGGTTCGAGCTGATAGAAAGGCAACAGTAACTCAAATAACCACTCGTTACAACCGAGGTATGCAGAAGAGCATCTCTGAACGCACAACACGTCAAACCTTGAAGCAGATGGGCTACAGCAGCAGAAGACCACACCTGGTGCCACTCCTGTCAGCTAAGAACAGGAAACTGAGGCTGCAATTTGTACAGGCTCACCAAAATTGGACAACAGAAGATTGGAAAACGTTGCCTGGTCTGGTGAGTCTCGATTTCTGCTGCGACATTCAGATGGTAGGGTCAGAATTTGGCGTAAACAACATGAAAGCATGGATCCATCCTGCCTTGTATCAACGGTTCAGGCTGGTGGTGGTGGTGTAATGGTGTGGGGGATATTTTCTTGCCACACTATGGGCCCCTTAGTACCAACTGAGCATCGTTTAAACGCCACAGCCTACCTGAGTATTGTTGCTGACCATGTCCATCCCTTTATGACCACAGTGTACCCATCTTCTAATGGCTACTTCCAGCAGGATAACGCGCCATGTCACAAAGCTCAAATCATCTCAAACTGGTTTCTTGAACATGACAATGAGTTCACTGTACTCAAATGGCCTCCACAGTCACCAGATCTCAATCCAATAGAGCACCTTTGGGATGTGGTGGAACGGGAGAGTCGCATCATGGATGTGCAGCCGACAAATTCCATCATGTGAAGTCAAATTTTGAGATCATGGTCAAAGTTTGAATCATTGCACATCATCTGAATAAACAAATGTTCATCATTCCAGTCTATTGATCATTACTCTGCTTCAGCTATGGTATATTATTTTATTAAATACTGTATGATTCCTGACTGTAAATACATGTGCATCATATAATAAATTCTATAGTTACAGATAGCAAACTCAGCAGAATTTTCAATGTTTTGGTTTGTTTTTGGTCTTGCATTCATCATACATTAATGTTCCATATACAGTATATATAACTGTTAGTATTATTACACATTCCGGTAGTGGATGAAGACTTGGCTGTGTGCTGGTTCTGTCTTGGAGCCATTTGAGGAGGCAGTAGTCCATTTCCTAAGTATCTTACTTGTTCATAAAAGGGCAAAAGAAGGGAAGAGATGGACAGTTGCAGGAAACCAACAGGAGAAGGACACTCTGGGCTTCCAGGAAAACTGTTCTGAAGGACTTACAAAACCCACAGGAGATCAGGACAGGGTTATAGTCTGGGTCTAAAAAGCCCAACTGCAGAATAAGGTCTCTGAAACTGAATTACTTAATTGCCATTTGTATGTTTTTTAATAAACAGGCTAACCATTGGTTATTGTAACAGCATTCCCTGTGCTGCCCTGCCACTCTGCCTATACCCCCGATTGTGCCACAACATTATGATGTGTATACAATATACAGTATATATTCAATATCACAACAGAGTAATTCAGGGCATTGTGTAGTCTACAACAATATTCTCAGGGGTTGATTGAAATACAAATAATTAGTAACACAGATATCAGAGTTTGATGTTATGTTTTCGGCTTGCAACAACAAGCTTTTGATGACAAAATAACAAGTACAAAATTAATGCAATCTTCCAAGTATTCTCAGTGCTCCCACGGGATGGCAAATGCAATTAGTGATGTCACTATTTACCTGTTCTTACCATCAAAATACCATCAAATTTGAAGTGTCTATACTTTAGCATCATATTCACTTGACACGCAAAGTACAGAACCAAGACATCACAAATATGTCACTCGCCAAAAATTCACTCTATCCTTGCATGCACACCTGACCTACCTTGCTACGGCAAGTTCTACATGCCGCAGGGTAAGGGCCAAGATGTACCTTACTGTCAGAGCCTGATTTTCTGCATGATGCCTCATTCATAGTATTGTAACACTGAGGCAAACAGTGCAGTATCTGTAGGTGTGTCGAGGCCAGGAGCTCTGCTGCTGTGTGATGGCTGGCACTGAGAGACTGTACATCAAAATGCGATCAAACCTGATGCAAACAACCACCAGCCTGACTGCCAGCATTCAGCCATAGGAGGAGTCATTTGAACAGCATGATGAGCAGGTCGCTGATGAAGATTCCAGCAATGAGGATGAGGACCATCAGCAACGTTGTCAGGCCACGCCGTACAACCAGCTGCCTGACTGACAGAACAACTCCCACTGTAGTGGTGGTGGCTCCGCCCTGGCCTGAACCAAGCACCTCTGGGTCTGTGATGCCCTCCTCAGAACCCACACATATAGATGGAGTAGTCTTGACCTGGGCCTGGCTCTGATCCACGTCTAGAGCTTTGAGTGACAGAGGGGACAGTTTTCACAATGCATCTGTACTAGGAACAGTTGGCACACAAGTGTCCTGGAAGCAGGTATGTTTCATGGGACTGTAAAAGGAGCAGGAAATGCTATTACTTACCCTTATTTTCCATCCCAACCATCTCGTTTTCTCCTGTGATCTGGACTCCTGCTCTCTCCAAAGCCTGATCAGAGACATTAAAGACAGTTACTTATAGCACGTCAGCTGCAAAAACATGTCAAACAACAGAAAAATTGCCAAATAATATTTTGACTGTTCAAGTGATGTAGGTACGCACCTCCTCAGTGGCTTTCTTCCAATTAAGTTTACACAGGAAAACTATATAAAACATGGACTGTAATGACACACAAATGATAAGTCCTGACCACAGTCCTATAACAGAGATGGAAGGAGGGTGTTATTGGCTTTCCTGAATGTTACTTGACAAGAATTGCAGGAAATGGTACTGTAAATAGCTTATCTGTTCTCACCTAGGATGCCCATATTGGCCGCGAACATCAAGGACACACCGATGGGGAAGCCAATGAAGTAGTATCCCACCAGGTTACACAGAGCACCAATCAGCTGCTTCCCTGCTCCTCTAACAACGCCCCCTGTCACACCCTGTGGAGATCAAACACAGATTTGGCAAAATCACGTTCTGTGTACAAATTGCTTGGTTTAGCAATGGCATGAAGTTAGTTTGTTTAGTCCCTCACCGCAACGGCGTCCATGACATGGAAGAAACCATACATGATCATGACGTCAGCAACCCTCTGAATAATGTCTCTAGAAGATGTGCAGATAGAGATTATTGTCAGATGCAAAAATATATGAAAAACTAATAGGAGGCTGGAAAGCTTCTTAGCATCTAGTGTTAGCATCTAGTAGTGCACCAAACATAGTGAGGGTTGGTGCTCTACGTAAAAAAAAACATCTTGTAATCATGAGGAAAAAGGGTTTTTAACTTTTGATAATGAATAGCCAAATAGAATAAAGGCTTTTAAACCTATTCTGCAGTGCCTTGGATCACCTTTTCCTCATGCAAAAATAATGAAATAATATAGCCGCAGGTCGCAATGACGGGGTCCAAGCACCTGATGACCTCTAGGGTAAATGTGTGATGTAGACACCAAATGTTGCACATTTCCTCAGAGTTGATACCTGCACAAGTGCACCAAATGTGGTTAAGACAGCACAAGGCGTTCATGAGTTATGGCTCATTTTGTCACATATGTGCCACGCCCTACAATTGATTGGCCTAGCGGCCAAATGATATGGAGTACAATAAATCTTTTGATAACTTTTAATCAGGGGAGGCCAGAGATCATGCATACCAAGTTTGGAGATGATTCCCAGCACTATGTGCTTGGACCCCTAACAAGGTCAAAGGACAGGCTCAACCTCTGAATTTTGCCAATTGATGAATAAGATTAACAGATTAATTTGACAGACTCTGGAAACATGGGATGAAATACCAATAAAGCAGAATAGTAGTCCGAGCAGTGTTATAGTCACTGTGGCCAAGAATGAATTGTAAAACCTGACAGCAGGTTGACAAGCTCACTCCGCTGTCATGGTTCAGTGTTTCTGAGTCAGCTTGAAGGTGATGATCTTAGTTAATGTGTGACTGTTATGATGGCATTATGTAAGCATGACTGTCCACTTTCTGTACCACGTGGGCCGCCTATGAATTGTGATTACAGGTACACAAAACTTACTTTTTATAATTCTGTGAGTGCAAGAAAGTGAATGTTGTTTTTTCAAAGTCTATACTCACTGCTCTGGTGTGAAAATGTATCCAATGACGTCTTTGGGGATTCCAAGACTAGCGCCAACAAAACATGAGACTATGACTGCGTTTGGGAATAGGAAATACAGCACGTGTTAATAAAGTTCAACAATGTATGAAGGTATCATTTAAAACAGTGTGCATATTAAAATCACCATGGAACTAAAGAGCTTCCTTTGGATGTTGCTGTAAGAATGAGAAAAGTTTGGTTTATGCATTAGAAATGGGCATAACTGGCCTCAATGATGATAAAAGTTAAAGTTAAAGTTTTTAAATGCTTCCGTTTAAAAACCTTGATGCTAAAATTTGTGGGTTGTATTCATTTTCTCGAATCTCTCGTTTCTCCTCAGTTTCTTGTGATATGTCAAAATCCTATATTTCAGGCTAGGGTATGAATGACAGATATTTTTGTTTGGTCCCAATTACTGTATTTTCATAAATGAGACCAAACATGTCGAGAAGGCCCAGGTAGAAGAGCTGTTTTCATTCTCATGACTTTTGTGCTTTTCTGTGGAGATTATGCAGGCAACATGTATGCATTGGTTCATACGTGCACAGATGATGGCGGTCTTGCTAGCCAGCTTGGCCTGCTCTATGTTCCCCGCACCAAGAGCGTTCCCAACCCGAACGCTGGCAGCAACAGAGAATCCCAGAGGGAACTGTGGGAGAGAAATAGGAGAAAAATGTTAAGATATGTCGATACTGTGGAAACACACTATCTTTAGGTGATATTTCTCTTTGGCAGAACGTTTACATGTTTTAGTGCACATGCCTCTGTAGGAGTTAATGAATAGCTAACAACCAAAACTGCTCTGGGGACCTGGTTAGTCAGAACCATTTTCTTTCATACTACAAACTTTATCTCAAAATCGTACTTACACAAAGAAGGAAAAATTTAATCCTGGTATATTCTTTCATTCTGGGTCCCAGATCTAACTTTTCTTAAAATACATTTGCCTGTTTGCTTGTAGTGATATTGAGCTGGAGTTAAATATCCTGAATGCTGGTGATGACAGCGGATCCCCAGTACAGCTCATGTTGCTTGACAGCTCCTGAACTTCTGTAGAGGTGTTCAAGTAAATTTAAAATATGTGAGATATCTTGTTAAGCACATCTTCAAATGTGGCTGTACTAGCTCATAAAGGTGTAAAAGCTACCTTTCCTAAAATATTATATCATGGGTACAATCGCCAACATACTAGCAGAGGGCCAGTGACTCACTTACCATATAAGCTATAGTGGCCAGCTCGTATACTATCGACTGAGCTGCCAGCTCAACCTCACTAATCAAACCGGCCAGGAATCCTCCCACTTCAAACATCCACCACTCTAGACAAATCATAAGCATACTGGGAATGGCCAGCTTGATGAAGGGACCCCACTCCTGCAGACAGTCAAGTGACCAACCTAGGAGTCAGAGGTTCGCAGGTCAATGTATAAATGTATACAATAAAACATTATGTTTTCATTTCATTTCATCATGTTAGAGATTGCTAGTGAGCAACTGGTCATGATACACTGGATAAAATCAAAATAGTTATAACCGACCGGAAAAGAGAATAAGGATAGATAAGTGCTGATGTGAGACACATGCTATACAAAATATCTCTGTTTGAATTTATTATTTGAAATAATTTGAATATATCTGTTTGAAATCATACAATGGGCTTTTAACACTTTAATAGAGTCCAAGCATGACAATGCTCACTCAATACACAAATAACCATGCAAACTTTCAATTCAGGTAAGAAAAAGACCAGACTTGCTGTTACAAGGTTTTTGCTAATTTTGTGGGCTGTATTTTTGCTGACACATTATGAGACTTAAAAATAAACTGGAGCTGTGTCCCACTGTAACCTTTCCTCTATATTGCATTAAACAGTGATAGAGTGGAACTAAATTTGTCAAACATTACACACTGGAATCTTCACAATGGACAACCAACTAACTTGAACTTGATGAACTTAATTAATTAACAAGTTGTGACAGGCCAATGACTTTACAGGATAAGTTTGGTGATTTTGGACCTATATTTAATTTGTCTCTTACATACCTGTAGTACTTGGACCTGCAGAGGATATCAGCCAGCTCCTGTTGCTCGGCCTCCTGCTGCTAACAATAAGTCTAAATGGGGTTTGTCAAAATATCTACAAAAAAGCCATTTGTAGGCTCCACAGGGGAGTTGGGAGTAAGCAGAAAAGTTGCTAAGTACATAAATTAAAATTATCTCTGATTTCATGACACAATTCAGTCATTAGAAATTTTCACTAATCAGGAAATCACTGAACTATTTTTCTCTGCCATAGCACAGACTGCTGTGAAAGCGCGTTACTGGCGGCGTGATCTAGTTTTGCGGACGGTCAGTTCAGATTGTAAACAATTGCACATGGAGCTGGGTAGAGTTTGGTCCAAGACTATCCACTGAGTGGAAATGGTGCAATGCTGCTGCTTTCCATGCCGTGGATATAAATACGTAGGTTGGCCACCATATTTTTTTTACAGACTGGCTTTTTTGCAGATATTTTGACAAACCCTGTTTGGACTCATTGTTAGCAGCAAGAGCTCGCCGTTTCAACTGACAGCTGACTCGGGAGCAAATATTGTCTGCCAGTCCAAGTATTACAAGTAGGTAAGAGACAAATTATATATAGGTCCAAAATGACCAAACTTCTCCTTTAATGATGAAAAAGTGCCAAATCACAGGACAGAATAATAGCATTACTGGAGTCAAGCCCAGAATGAATTCAGAGAAGGGAAACATTTTCGTAATATCAAATTCATATTCAAATTATACTCGAAGGGAGAAAAGAACTGACCTGCCCATGTGGCCTTGTGCAGCCCCCTCCAGCAGATGTAAATGTATAAAAACACAGCCAGGGAATACTGGGAGATGGCATTGGCTGCTGCAGATCCACTACATTGGGATCAAGAGGAACAAGCAGGTGTTAGAGCAAGGGTGGAAAAAAAAAGAAACAGTAGAAAGCACTTTCATTTACTGACTGACATCCATTCACTGACAACTGTTCATAGCTATGAAACTAGGCTTCATATACATTTACAGTATATCTCCAGATGGTCATTAAGTAGTGGTCATTCATAACTGATTAGTAATAGTTTGAACAGTATACTTAATATACCTCAAATTATTTGCATTCTTTGCTGCAAGCGTTTAAGTCATTACAAGACATGAAAACAAATCTCATTAATTCTACTGATGTGACACTAATAAATGTAATGTTAATGGTACAATAATAATTACTAATCTCTAACAAGTTATCATGATGGTGAGCAAACTCACGCGACACCCAAATCCAGCGGATAGAGGAAGACGTAGTTGATAATTGCGTTAAGAACATTCCCCATCGCTCCAGTTATCACCTGGGGCCATATAATTCCCTGTAAGCCACAGCACAGCTTTGTCTCAGTATTGATATTATCAGCTATCCTTCAACCATTATAAAGTTTCACATCAGTGGCCTTGTAGTCATAGACTGCACCTGATTCAGGAGATACCTCCCTTGCAGCTGGTACATGAAAGCAGCCTGCAGAAAGAATATGAATATGAGTCGGTAAAATGGCAAAGGGTGTCAGTCGGGTGTGGTCCAAATTTGAGCTTGCAGTTTTGATCATTATAATGGAGAGCAAAGATTAACCAAAAATTGGCAGAGATCTATTTGGGAGCCATATCTATTGAATTGATGGCTCGGTAACAGGGTCTAGTAGGAACCAAACTTACCGGCAGAGCAGGCATGAAGACCTTCACATATAGCTGGGAGATCCTTTTTGGCAGAAAGACCCACAGTAAGTAAGCATGTGAAATCATGTGGCATCAGCTCATATAATTACAGATGACAGTTATACTACTTATGAAGTTACATCTCAAATTAGACCACTATGTGTCATATTTGGCAAACAGATGATGGAAGCAGCAACATGAGGTCCTGCTGTCCTTCTACCATGTCTGTCAGTATGTGCAATTATGTAAGCTGTCAATATGTCTTTGCATCAATGAATTTAGCTGTTTATTTGCGCTGTCTTTTAAGTATTCCGGTTTCCATGAATAAACCAGTGAACAGAATATTCCTGACCACCTGTGGTTTCCTGTCCACAGATGAACAGTCAAAAAAGCATGAAAAGGTGCGGCCGCCTGCTCTCCTCTTTGACTGAGTCACTGAGCCGTAGTTTACTTCTGATTCAAAGGGAAGAAATGATGCTCACTGCCATGCTTTTTGATGACAGCAAAATTTACCCATAATAGACAGCAAAAAGCAAAAGTGAAAGGAGTGAGATGGTTGCGTGCCACAGTAACTCGTTATAACATTTATATGCATCTACGCATAAAACCGGATTACTTGATAATAATGGAAATCCCTGCGCATGTAAACATAAGACCACCTACACAGTGTGAGATGCTGAAGGTGCATGTTTTGTGGGGGATTAGGTAAGGGCTGACCTGGCGACCTCCTGGCTCTGTCTGACAGCCAGGAGGATGGGCTCAGTGTTGATGAGGAGAGCCCAGCATGGGAAACAGGCCAGCAGCAGAATCAGAATCCCTCTCTGGAGGATCACTCCCACACGCTTCAGGTTACCGCTCCCATATGTCTAAACGAAACAGGTGGACAGTGGGTCAGAGATACACAAATAAGTAGAGTTAGAAAACACCGATCACACCGCTAACCAAGAGTGTGACTGGGACAAGAAAACAAACTTGATCCAAAAGCGCATTGTTGAGCTGTTTTCACGGGGACCCTAGGACTAGCTGGGAACCCAGCAGTAATGGTTGGGATTATCCTGGTTAGATAAATAAAATGAAAGAATAACCTTTGTTGAGAATACTACCTGAGATATGAGGGTATCACAGGCTGAAGCCAAACCAGTGGCAATGGAAATGCCAGAGACATTAATCACCTACACTGGAAGAAAACATCATTAGGCAATCTGTGTGGACAAGGAGAACACTGTTTCAGGGTTAAAGGGATAAACAGATCGATACATAAACAGATAGAGAGATAAATTCAAAGACTACGGTCTACAGTAGGCAGTGACAGCAAACCATCTGGGATGCCAGTACAAATAGATATCGGAGGACTCTAGTGCTTTTTCTCACCGCAATTGCTAATGCTACCCCCGCGAGCTCCGTTTTCCCCAGATGACCGCAGAACACCGTGCTGACGAAACTGATCAGAAAGGCCATCAACTGTGAAATGAACTGGAGAACAAAAACAAACATCATAATCATACAAAAAGTGAAATGTAGAAAAAGTGCCTGGTGGTTTACCATTAAAACCTGTTTAGTACTGAAAGACAACTTCACATCAGCTTCACATCAGAGCCAGCTTGTTCTATACACACCTTGACCTTGACCCATAAAGTATCCAAAGTGCCCATTCCATCAGAAATCATAATAAAACCGCTCATATGTGTACACCTACTGGAGATAGTCAAGATATTAAGCAAATCTACCAACTTAAAGAAGTTGAGTCCTGCATGTCCAGTAATTCAGACATGGGCTATGTTGAAGGGTTGAAGGGTCAAAAGCTGTTATTTAGGGTCCTGAAAGGAATACATCTGTAATAGCCTCATTTGGAATCTGACAATACCAGCACTGTCTATGAAGTCCTGATGGTTTGGGACTTATAATAGACCTATGTTTATTAAATATGTAATAAATAGACACAAATTCTAAATGATAATACCAAAGGAAAGCAGAAGGAAAGCAATTAAGAGCTAACTAGAGCTAACTAAAGATGGTAGTAGCTAGGCTGTATATTATTCAAAAATTAGATAATACAGAAAATCTATAACAAACTATTAAAATACAAAAGACATTGCACATGCCCAGAGGTCTACAAACAGCATAAAAGCGTATGTGATTAGGAGCAAAGAAAAACTTAAGCCAATCTGATATTATTAAAAACAAAGGCACGATGTATATATACATATAGTATATATAAAAATAAGGCCCTCTGGCGCGTTCAAACGGATCCTTACCACTGGTCCCGCTAGTCTTAAGAGTTGGACTATCTCACTCCTGTACTCCGCCGGTATCCAGCCTCGGATGCGCCTCCGGGAAGCGCCGCAGCCTTCACTGGAGTCGTGAGTAACAGAAGGCGCTTGATCTATTTTGGAGGGTCCACTTACCCCATTTGTAGGCCTATTGGTTGTTTTTGCTACAGAACCGTCCATACCAGAACAATATTGGACGCTACACAGGCAGTTCGGCCTAATCTCTATGACCCTACAGAAGTTACAGAAACTGACAATGAGGCTGGTAAATGTTAGGAGTTTAATAGGACTTCCACACGTGTTTGGGGGGTTGTGGACTAGTGGGCCAAGCCAGCCCCCATGTGTAGCAATGTTTGGCTTCACCTCCATTGGACAGACCTTGTGTTGCCTTCAAGTGCTCCTCGTAAACTCCTCGTTCCGAATCCAAGCTGCAAATACGACTTGTCAGGGGCGTTAATTCATTAAATCCTAAAATATGGCTCCTGCATAGGCTATAATATCATCCACCAAAACTTCAACTTTCTTTTATCCATTCAATTTATGGAGAGAAAGCATAGCAATCACTGATGACTGACAATATATAATTATTTGATCAATGTGATAAATTAGATGAGGACATTGGTCGTGAATAGTCCCTGATGTGATTTTTCTATATGGTTACAAATACATTTCTGGTGTGTTTTGGTTTGTCTTTGCTCTCCATTATGATAGAACTACATGATCAAATTTTGACTCACTTAAGCTAAGTATCATCCTCTGGCATAGCCTACCCAATTGGTTTTGTTCAGAAAATTAGAACAAAATTGACTCTGTAACAAAGTGGTTTTTGTTGGCAGTTGTTTTATTTTAAATCAAATGACACAGTGCTACTTTGTGCTGCAGTGGCAGAATGAAGAAGATAAAATGCATTCCTTAGACAACACTAGTATTTAATCATTTTTTACCATGAATTTGGCCATACTCAGCCGTCCGAACGTCACATCATAAATAATTTCCGAGTCCTATTTGGCACTTTCTTGGCTCGTCTGTGCGCGTTGATGTAATTACGATGCTTCCTGCAGCACTTGAATGCAGCATTTACTCAAGGGCATTGGTCCACTGAAACTTTTTACTTTTTACTTTTTACTACGTTACGTGTAGGCTACGTTAAGTGCGCAAACCGTCCGGCCAACATTACTGTAATACAGAATTAGAGCAATTAGAATTTACGTAAAATGGCCCAGTCATATTTTGACTTGTCATATAAGACTGTGAAGAAAGACTTTACCTGTTTTTGCCAGTAGAGGGCAGCAACAGAGCGCTAAAGAAAAATGAAAACTACAACCTGAAAAGGATCAAAAAAGTCCAAACTGAATAAGACTAATAGTGTAACATTACCAGACACATAATGCATTTTTGTTTACTTATAATCCTATAATCAGCAGTTTGGCCTCAGGGAAACAGAGGTAGAAAAATAGTAGTTCAGAGGACTGATTTCATTTTGCTTCATAAGACAAGACACTTGTTCAATTGTGCTTTTTTCAATTAAGAAATATTGCAAAAATTAGAAAGGTCTTGTCTTTTCGAGCCACAGAAAAGGTTATTCATGCTTTTGTATCATGACAACTTGACTATAACTCCCTGTTTGCGTGCCTCAGTCAAGGAGCTGTGGCTCGTCTCCAATAGGACACATTTTTACTCCCTTGCTGTCCCTGACCACTGATGTTATTTTATACTCTTATTTTCTATCTTTGCATTTTAATATCCTGCCTTGTTTTTGTTGTGTGTGTATTGACTGTTGTATCCTGTATGTATGTATCCTGTTTGATGTCTTTGTTGTTTGATGTGTTTTAGTATTTTATTGTGAAGCACTTTGTAACCCCTGGTTTTGAAAGGTGCTATATAAATAAAGTATTAGATTACATTACATGAACATCAACTGATTAAATTGGCTAGGTTTTTGATATAGCCTATAACAAAAATGAATTCACCCAATATAACACAAAAATGTAAACTTCAAATTGATGAAAACATTGCAAGAAAATCTATGCAATGCATCTTTTCACAAAAGATATTGCATTCCATCCATCTTCATATCAGTCGTCCCCTTAGGTCTCCCTTTTCAACCCACTGAAAAGGGAGACCTAAGAAGAGGCTGATGCATAGGCCACCATTAAGCTTATTTTCAGCTACAGCTGTCAGAGAATGGCCCATAAGAATGTAAAAACCTTGAGCATCATTTGAAGGGAAGGAGGATTTAGGCACATATTTGCTGAACAGTAAAGGTACACGATAAACAAAACAAACGTTATATAAAAAGTTACTAGTTTTACATCTAAACCATCTCCACTATGTCTGCTCCCAAACAGCTCTTCGATGAGTCCAACTTCAACAGCTGGTCTCCCCCACATCATTCACATAACAGCGCTCACTACAGCCAATCAGACAGACGCCAATACTTGGCAGCCATCTTCTTTCAGCTGCACAGTCCCATCACTTTCCAATGCTTTCTTATCATCCATGCAAGGACACAGTGGCTGATAATCCCACCTGTCTCTTGTAATGATTATAATATTTTCTCACAGAGGTTACAGCAGGATTGTGAGGCATTTCTGCAATACTCTCTTATATTGAGACACGTCACACAGCAGGGTTTCTTCCTTACTTCCCTGGCCAACTAGTCCACAAAGAGTCACGTGATCCAAGAGGGTATTTAAACTTGAGGAGGGACTAAACTGACCACACAAGCTACTTTGATCACAGGTTTTCATCCAGTGGAGGAGAAGATGCGTGTGCTTCTGTCTACATTTCTTCTGCTGCTCCTGTTTTGTCTGTCAGCAGGCAACACGGTAGAGCAAGAAGTCAAAGGCCATTCCCTGAGCACCGGCATCTCTGATGAAGCTGCAGAGAGCCAGAAAGGTGAGAGTGTTACCTCTAAAGAAACAAAGAAATCATCAAAATAATACAGTAATACCCCTGCTGATAAAGTAGACTGAATCCCTGATGTTAAAATCTAGATTTTGCTTGTAATTTCTCTTGCTCTCATTGGAAAACATGGCTGGCTTAATGATTAATGCAATGTCCAGGTTGTAAACAAACAAAGTAGCCTGTACTGGTCAAACGGCCTGCTGCTACCACACTAATGATGGTTCAGTTATTATTGATATGCTAATGATAATGATAATAATCAATTAATTTAATAGGGGGATTATTTTAGAGATCACTGTGTTTCATTCACAAAATGAAACACAGTGGCAAAGGGAGTGAATTTTTCTTTATTGCTTTGCTTGTTCATGACTTGGAAAGTAAATCAATCAGCCAGCAGCTGTGTTGGAAAATCCATCTAAATGAGATTGTATTAATCAAATTTCACTTACTTTATCTGCAGGTGTACCACTTTTTTTTTTGGATTTGTTTGTTACGCAAATTATGAAAAAGTTCCCTCTTTTGTATCATTTGTGTGCACCGATATATGTTGTTTATATTATATATTACAACAACAAACAACAGATTAACATGAGATTTACATACTGGGATGTGAGGGAGAGCAAATAGTCAAACGTTGTTCCCTGACCGCTTGCATTCCTGGTGCAGAGAAGGATGCAGAGAACCAGACGAGCAAGAGAGCTGCTACTGAGCTGCTACAAATCTGGGCAGAGATCGGAGCGCTGAGAGACACTGTGGTGGAGCAGAAAGTTCAGCTGGCTGACACTCAAAGCCAACTGCAAGAAGTGATGGAAAAATGTTCAGGTATGGAGAATTATCAATGATAATTCTTAATTTGTTCAAATGTCTCATCTTCTTCTTTCTCATCATTTGCTTTCGTTTTCCTTCTTCATCAGATCTAGAGTTCAGGCTGGGAATGGCAGAGACCCAGATGGAGCTTCTGAAGACTGAGAATGAGGGTAGACGCTCACTCACACACACACACACACACACACACACACACACACACACACACACACATGCACACACACAAAACACTTCTGCAGAGTTTACAATGTTTACAATGTGCAGATTAACACACTTTGTTTAAGTAGATTATCACTTTCTTCTTGTTAGCCTTAAGTGACCGGCTCACTACCACTGAGGAACGGAATGAAGGTAGCTTCCATTCAAGTTGTTTACTGTGAATATTTCCCTTTAAATATTTCTTGTTTAATTGATTTGACACTTTGAATAGTTTTTGGATTATGAGGACTCACTGGTTAATACAATTCACTGTGGTTTGTAGTCCAATTTCAGGGTCTGAGGGCTCTGGAAGGGAGCTTCAGTAACACTGAGATCCAGGTGGAGGAGCTGGCGACAGAGGTGACAGGACTGAAGAGAGACAACACTGGAAAGAGAGGGCTAACAGGTTTGTGGTTAATTCACCTTCATATTCTGTCTATTCGGAAAGTCAGTTTTAAAATCAGGTGTTTCCTTTGACAGGATACATAACCTGTTTCTGTGTGTGTGTGTGTGTGTGTGTGTGTGTGTGTGTGTGTTTGTCCAACAGAGAAAAATGTGGCATTTACCGTTACTTTTGGAACTTCTGGTTACCATGGGCCCTTCGACACACAAGCCACTCTGGTTTATAAGAACATTATCACAAACATTGGAAATCATTACAACTCAGCCAATGGTAAGTTTAATTGTATAACTCGTATTTCTATCCTCTCCCTTCAAGTAAACAATCTATGGGCTTTGGGGTGTTGTGTGTGTTAAATTCTATGGGTGTGTGTGTGTGTGTGTGTGCATGAAAGCCCACTGTGAATGAGTGTTGGATCTCAGCCATCTCTGAGTATCTTTGTTATGCATATAAGAGATAAGAGAAACTATTAAAACACCCCCCCCCCCTCCAGGTTTTTTCACAGCACCAGTCTCAGGAGTGTACTACTTCAGAGTCATGATCTTTGGAGCCCTGAACAACTCTGCCATAGAGGCAAGCCTGCGCAGAAATGGAGTTAATATCGTGGTAGCAAATGTCTATGCTAGCCATTCATATAGTGAGGATTATGTATCTACTGCAGTCTCTCTAATGCTCGAGAAAGGTGATGTGATCTATGTTGTGATCCCCCCATATATAACGATTTATGAGGATCAAAAGATGCGCAACACCTTCAGTGGCTTTCTGCTCTTCCCCATGTGAGGATCTTGGGATTACATGCCAAGTCTGTCACTAAAAAACTGCTGTACAACCTTTACAAGATAAAATTATCTTGTAAACATGTAACCATAAGATATAAATTATAGATTAATTAAAGGTTTAATTACATATAGTTGGAATCTCTGATTTTGCTAATATCTTGAGCATTGTTTCTTTCATCGATGTAGCAATGCCAATATCATGAGAAGTGAAAAATGTGAACGCTTGAATAAATGAAAAAACAAGGCTTCAGTAAAAATAGATATCCATGTGAGCACTCTGTCAGTCATGTTTGGTGTACCAGTCTATTCTTAGTGTCTTAATTCTACTGGCCAAATACTGTCAGACTGTGCCAGTTCTGTCTGGATCTTAAAGACTTTCTGTGTGTGCTGAGAAACAAAAGTGGTTGCAAGTGAACGCGCCATAGCTGAAAGGCTGAATAAGCAAACAAGGTGTATTTGGACGACCAATGAAGGAATAATAATAAAAAAAAATCTTGACATTGTTTTTAATGGTGGGAGATGAGCATTACAAAGCAAGAGCAGACGTCATCATCGTTCAGTCATTCACAGATAAAATCCCTGATAAAACAACAATGCATTTTATGGCTTATTATTACGGCATGCTTTGTGAGCACAGATGATGATTAAAAAAGTTTTTCCAGCCTTTGTTTGGGGCAATTTCCTCATGGAGATCAAAATGAAAAGTAATTAATTTCTTCCTTGCTACAATATTGGGAATGCAATGCAGGAAACTATATTCTGTTACAACCAAAGGAAGCAAAACATGTTAACATAGTAAAAGTTGAAGAATAAAATGTTTCTGCACTATTGCCATTAAAAGTATATATAGAAATATTGTCTGCAATATAACGTGTTCCCAGTCACTGTAAAGAGGTGATTTTTTTTTTTATTAGTTTCTCCAGTGAACATGCAGGTCCAATGAGTGTCAGCTCTCTCTCATTGAAGAAACATTCCAAGTGAAAATGCTGCAATGCAACAGCTTACCAACAATAATAAGCTTTAGGTAAATCTCAGTGTTCTATACTTTATTGTGATGAGTTGTTTTTATTTCCACTGAGTTCACAATGAACTCCAATGATTGGCTGTCAACCAAAATATAGTTTGAGGTCCCAAAAGTCCTTTCTGCTGACTGTCCCTAAAGCTCAGACAGAAATGTTTTTATGATCTCTGCCACTACTGCATGGAAGAGCCTGCAGAATGCCTTGAAACAGGAACTGGTTGCATTTAATGAGTTTTAAGAGGTTGTTCGGACAATGGAACATGAATCTATTGGAAATTGTTGAAGGTTTGATTATACTGGTTAATTTTAGGATGGTGGCACGTTTCTTCCCTCTCTGCACCCGTCCCCCCCCTTGAGTCTTTCACTATGAAATGTTTTTAATGTGTTCTGTCTAACTAAATGCTTTGCTGCTATCTTCACCAAGTGTCCGTCAGAACAAAGATTTTTGCTCTCAGTAGGAATAACATAGTTATATAAAGGCTAAATAGAAGAAAAAAAAATCAGAAAACAAAAGACAACCAGTGGTTGACAGCCACATCATCATACACTGGAGGGTTTATAAGGGTTCAGTATTTGAACTGGGCGATGTTCTATGTGAGCACTGAAAAACTGGCAAACGAGAGAAAAGCTAGCAAATGTATTACATTTCCATAAATCATACCAAATGTCTGTGCAAAAATGACAACAAATTTAACGTGAGAAGGACTGTACCTCACCCCAACCTTAACTGTTGTTTTGAAAAGTCATACAATGCGCATACATCAGCATTCTGCTACTAGATTTATAAAATGACAAACACAGCTTTAGGTTTCCGTAATCCTTATACTACTTTATCAGATCAAATCAAATCACACTTCATCTGTATTCTTCAGTCCATACTTACTGGTGTGAAACAGAAATACAAAAAAAGTCTGACTTGATCTGATCAAATCAATCAATCCTCACTTTCTTTTTTGGTTTTGTAAACGATTAGTAACATTCAGAGAACTCCTTGCTGATAGCCTGGCGAATGATGAGATGTATGAGAAAGATGAAAGCATCAGTAAACAGGAGTGTCTCCTATCAGAAGATCAGAAGTAGAAACAAAAATTTAAGTCAAACCAAAGGCCTATACATAAACTGGATGAATCCAGTGCTGACTCACTGTGTGTGTGTGTGTGTGTGTGTATGTGTGCGTGTGTGTGTGTGTGTGTGTGTGTCTATAGGGTCGGCTACTCTCATACACCGCTACACCTCAGTCTAAAACTATGCCGGTAAACATTCCCAAAATTCTTTCGCCCATCTTTACATTCCTTGCTTGCACGTGAATACACTGCAGTAACTCATTAATCATCCGATAACATCAGAGAAATGATAAATTAATTAAACATAATAAATAACATAGAATACATTCAAGTACATCAATTCCTCAATACTGGAATGCAGGCAGGTTCTCCTTCTTTTGCAGCTTGCAATGTTATTTCAGTCTACAGTCCAGTGTTTGGCTGATTGAATGTTTGGTTTGTGGGCTACAGTACGTGCACAGCATACAGCCGGTAACCACATGCACCTCACCAATCTATACCCAGCTAAGTTAATTTTAACTTCACAAAAGGGCATTGGAACCTCCCTCTGGTGAGTTCTTGTGATCATGTGAGCTATCATGGAGCTCTGTCGCACTAGTGTGTCTCCCAGGTAACCTCACCTCACTGTTTACTGCCCCTTCTAACATGTCAGCTGTCCCAGGTCGCACTCTCCCCACATCTACAGCAGCTGTTGGCTCACTGGAGACCCCATGTATCTAGGGTTAGAGACCAGAGGTTGTTTGAGGCTCATCTTAAAACCTTTAGAGGTTGTGTTCCACTCATAGTGCGGTGAGGGTGCGGAACAGCTGAGTGAGGCAGAAGACGGAGGCGGTGAGCGCCGTGCACTGTTTGGCTAGCAGCTTGGTGCTCAGGTCCTGGCAGCTCCGCTTGCCACTGGCACGCTCGGCTGCCAGACAGAAGTCCCTGAACGACCGCGCCACATCTGCCAGACCGGTAACCGCCTCTGCATTCCTTCGGTCGCACCGATCACAGCCAGAGAACCAGAGGCAAACCCCGGCCAACTCCACCAGGGTCCGGAAGCTGTCGGCCAGGGAGAGGAGCATTTCCTCTGGGCTCTGCCCCACCCCCACCACTTTCTGGCAGCCTGCCATTAGCCGCCGTGCCTCTACGTGGAGCGCCCGCTTGTTCTCTGTAAAGTGGGCGGGGCAGGTGTCCCTGGGATGGCGGCCTCCGCGACCTCCCACGGACCGGTCAGCTCCTCCACCTTCCAGGATGGAGAGGAGCTGGTCCACATCACCGCGGAGTATTTGGAAACCTGCGGGGGGTTCTGGGTAGCGCTGCTGGCCTAGCCGACTGATGGTGGCCTTGTGCGTTTGAGACAGAAAACAGTCAGAGGCGTCGGACAGTGGTGAGAGGAGAGGGCTGAGCTCGGAGGCAGAAGAGGAAAAAAGGACGGAGCGTGGAAAGGAGGGAGAGAGGGAGGAGGAGGGAAAGGATGGAGGAGAGGTGGAGAGAAAAGAGGGAACAGGGGGAGTGGTCATGAGCGGAAGACCTGCCCCAGAGGTTTGGGTCACACCGCTGCTCTGCGTGCGGCAAGAGAACTCATAGACTGTCAGCTCGTCATCGAAGCTGTCCCCCCCGCTGAAGCAGTTGGTATAGACCATGGGGCAACCACAAGCATCCAGTGGTATCTGAACCCCTTCCACAACTGACTCACAGCCAGAAGCCAGCACAGAACTGCAGCCAAAATCAGGCTTCAAGGGTGCAGTAGACTCCATCTGGACTGGGGTCTTTGTCTGTGACGGATCCTCACAGATAGTAAACACCCCACACCGTGAAGAAAGTGCTTTCAGTGAGTCTGACTTCTCTCCTGTAGGCCTACAAAGGCCCATTAAGGGCCTGTCACTACTGGTCCTTCTTACTTTGTCTGACTGACTGTGAAAAGAGAGTCCTGGCCCATTTAGATTCTGTGTGGTCACCACTATTGGAGGGGGAATGGAAGGTGACTGATTGTCAATTTTATGACCTGGAATTTCTGTTCTTGGGTTTGTGACTTTCATCTTTGATTCTGGTGCCTTTTTTATAGGGCCAGGAGTATCCATCTTTGGGCCTGAAGTATCTCTTTGGAGGTCTAGTTTGCCCAATATGGAGCCTGGAGGCTCTACTATTGGTCCTGGTGTGTCTTTGAAAGGTCCAGCAGACAGAGGCTGAGTTCGGGGTTCTGGTTTGGGCTCAGTCTGGACAGGCAATGGTGGGCTTTCATAGACCATCGCCACCCTCTCCCTCACCTCCTTCACTTCTGACACTGTAGAGCGAGTAATCTCAGCTGAGGTTGTTTCCACGACAAACTCACCGTCCACCTCTGATCCTGTAACTGTTGCATCAGAATCGTCTGACTCCACTGCTTCTGTAGCTGTGATAATTTCCAAGTCCATTGTTTTTGTGACATCATGAACGTCTGTTATTTTGATGGTGATCTCGGTGTCATCCCTACTGGTGTCCTGAGAGGGGCTCTGGGCTACATTCCCCAGCCCAACTTGGTTGAGGGTTTCCTGGGAGCGAGATAAATAGAGGGGCAGCCTTTGAATCTTCCCCCTAAGTGTGGAGGCTGATAAGCGGCCCATGATGCTAGGGGAGCAGGTCTGGAACAGGAAGTGAGTTGGAGAAGGAGGCTCTTTGGAGAGATCATGGATTGTGGCCATGTTTGCCTTTGCTAAACTAATGCCAGGAGAAGGAAAACTGTCTTTAGGTGTAGCTTCAACATGAACCTTAGCTGAGCTAATCTTAGAGCCAGCTTCAACACTTGGCAAGGTGGAATCACTCTTGGGTGTATGTACATTTTGACTTGAGCATGAAGCAATTTCACTTGTAGCCTCTTTATTCACTGTAACACCAGAATTAAATGTAGGAGATGTAACACTTGTTGCAGCTCCAAGCTTTGCTGTGATAGAGTTAATAGCACGAGCATAATCAGAATTAATAGAATGAATTCTTGTACCAGAATGCGAGCTGGTATGAGCTTCAATGTTTGTGGTGGTAAGAGATTGACTACTAGTTTGGGTCTCAACATTACCTTCTGTGGATGCATTAGTGCCGATGCTATTTGTAACTGTGGTAGAATCATTGCTTTCTACAGCTCTCTCATCACTCAAACCAGAATTTAAAGAATTACTCACTTCATCATCATCAAAAACATTGTCAGAATTGGTGCTGTCAGTAACTTCATCGATACTTGTCCTGGTAGAACTAACAATAAAAGTTTCATCCTCATTAACATTGGTTCGTACTTCAAAACCCATTTGCGCTTTGTTAGTGTAGTTACGCATACTAATTGTCAGCTCTGGAATCTGGGCTTCAGCACTTGCGTCAGGGATAGAAAAGGACATTTTGGTTGAGGTTTCCATGTCTTCGCTGCCCCCTTCTCCTGTCACTGAGTAGTTACTGTGGGATTTGTAAAGAACTGGTAGCGGAGGTAGAGGGGTGGTGGGTGGAGGGGGTGGTGGTGAGTGTGAAGGGGGCTTTAAATTATCATCTTCACCATCTTCAACTAACATATAATCCTCTCCATATGAATTTTGCTCTGGGGTACTCAGTTGGGATCTGGGAAGGGCATTACTACCATTGGCATTCACATCTATCAAGCATATAGGCGATGTGCTGGCTTCTGGCTGCCTTTCAGCACCTATGAGCGGTCTCTTTGTACTGGACGAGTGCCCCTTCGCTCCCTCCTCCCCCTCCTCCCCCGTTTCCTCACCCTTATCTTCCTCCTCAATGATCTCGGGCAAAAACATATGACTGGTGAACGGCCCATTCCCTGACACACCTGTTAGATCCTCTTTCTCTCCCTCCCTCTCTCCTATCTGCTCCTGTCCCTCCCCTTCCTCCTTTCCGTCTCCCCTTCGGTCAGCACTCTCCTTCCCGTCTGGCTCCACCCGGCAGCGGACAACGGTGATGGAAGGAGAGACCACCTTCACCAGATCTGTGACCGATTTGGATTCCATTGAATCAGGTTCCATTTCCATTTCTTGCTTCTTGGCCCTGGAGGGGGGCGCTGAGTCTCTGTTCTGGTCCTGAGACCCAGGACCATGGGGGCGGGATTTGGACAGGATAGGTTTCGACTCGAGCTGGGCCGGTTCCCCCTCAGAGTGAGTCAGGGAGGAGACAGTAGGACAGGGGTTCTGGGTTTGTTCGGAAGGTTCTGGATCTGAACTCAGCATCTGGCCATCAGCGGTTTGTGCCAAGAGGTTCTTATGAAGCCTCTGTGAGACCAGGTCCTGGTTTGAATCTACATCTGGTTCTGGGTATGACACCCTGGAGGTAAAATCTGTCTCCATGAAGGAGCGTCGCTTACGGGATCTCTTCCTGAGCTGGAACAATGTTTCTCTCCCTCCTCCTTCCTCTTCTCCTCTCTTCATGTCCTCCTCTTCTTTTCCTTCCCCTTCTACTTCTGCCACAGAGATTCCGATGTCGCTGAGGCTGAGTGTGCTTAGGAAGTCCAGTTTCATCTCTGTGGAAAGATCTGTAAAACAGTAAAGAAAATGGCTCAGCCAAACCTACATTTTTAACAGTCAGTTCAATCAATCAGTTTTTCACTTTTTCAAAGAAATTAAAGCATTTCTCTGATATTTATGGCACAGCACAGAGAAACTCTCAACATGGTGAACAAACAGTATGCACATTAACTCACTGAACTATTAACTACTAGTTTGTATGAGCATGTATTTGTTGAGCTAGTTTTTATGATTTCATAAACTAGTTTGTCTCATAATACTTTGGATAAGACGTGCGAGATAGTGCTAAAAATGAAAAGTGTGTGAACAACAAAAACTCTTGGACAGAATTTTTGGACATTAAGATTGACCCAAACGGCATATAATCATATGAACCAGAGGCTCAAAGACAGCCTCACAATGAAAACCTAAATCACCTCTAGGCAGAGCCCCTGAGGTTGGGTCTTCAGGTGAGGTGAAGCGATCTCTGGCATCAAAGAACTCCTCGTCCGAACTGCTGTCTCCAAAACCAGGCGGTGGATGAAGGATGGGGATAGGCTCCAGGTCTACAGCCTTGGCCCGATCTCCCTCCACCTCCCCCTCCTCCCCCTTCCCCTCCCCCTCCTCCTCCTCTTCCTCTTCTCCTTCAGCCTGAGGTAGGGGTCGGGGAAGGCTGTGAGCGCTGTCGGGGGTGACGTTGGTGCAGAGTTTGTAGTAGCAGCTCGCGTCTCTCTGTTCGAAGTTGAACACAAATTCCATGCGGTGGGAAGCGGAGGATGGGGAAGGGGAAAATAGATGCTGTGTGAAGCTATCCTCCCCGCCTGCTCCACCTCCTTCACCCGCTCGCCTCACCGACTCATCCATCTCTTTCAACACCCTCCTCCTCCTCCTCAGTTCCTCCTCTTCGTCGTCCTCTTCCTCACTGGCCTCTGGGGGGCTGGGCAGGTAGTCCACGAGGCGGGAGAGCTCGGCGAAACACAGGGAGCTGTCGTCGGAACAGGGGTTGACCGAACATTTTTCCATGTCGTCAAAGCTCCCAGCGTGAGGAAGGAGGTGGGGGTCGGCTCCATCGCCTGACCTCCTGCACCCTCTTCCTCCCTCCCCTCCTCCTCCTCTGTCGAGGGTTTCGGGGTCAACCGCGAGGTGGACAAGGGGGTGGGAATGAGCGGGAGGAGGGGTGAGGAGGTGGGGGTGGGGGTGGGCTTGGGGGTAAGGATGAAGCGATGAGGGATGAAGGTGAGCGTCAGGATGAAGGCGAGAATGGATGGAGGAAGAGGAGCAGGAAATTAGGTCATCTTCCTCCAGGGCGTCGAGGGAGTCACTGGAAGGGCTGGTGAGAACATGACATGAATCTGATGCCTCCGATATAGACGGCTGCTCCTCTGCTGCTTGCACCCCTTCTCCACCTCCCTCCTCGACCTCTCCTCCCTCCTTTTTTGTCCCCGCATTTTCCTCTCCTTCACCTGAGTCATTGTCTGTTATCTGGATCTGTATTTCTCCAGTTCCCTGTTCTCCCTCCTCTGCTTTCTCCTTGCGCTCGCCATCTTCTTCCTTGTCCTGTCTATTCTTAGCCGGCAGAGGCTTTTCTTTCTCGGTGTCAGCATCCTTTTCTTCCTTTTCTTTCGCATCCCCCCGAGGTTTATCTCCTTTTTCTTTGCCATCTTTGATTCTCTTCCTGTCTCTGTCTTTCCTTTTTCTTCCCTCTGGGTCTGATGAGGATCTGATACGGGGGCGGGGCTTGTCATCTTGAGACACCGCGGAGACCAGTGCGTCCATGTCCAGGTCCGAGGAGTCTGAATCGCTGCCACGCCGTGACACATAACCTATGGACATACACACACGCACAAAACATGCACACACAGACACGCACATGAGAATATGACAGCATGAAATGAAACAACTGTTACAGATAAATATATAATTCTTATGAGTTGTCCTCAGCACTGAAATCTGTTCCACAAGCTTTTTGTTGCATTTCTAGCTTTCAAAAATTGCCAAAGCTTATTGGTGTGCAAGTGTATGCATGTGAGCATCTGATTTATGCTCGTGCATTTGTGTGTGTTTACTGTTTTTTTTTCTCCACACCTTCCTCAGCAGAGACTCTGTGCTTCTTGGAGTCGGCTGTCCAGGGGAAGATGTTGAGGTTGGGTTCAACAAACACACGGCAGTAACCTGCTATTAAACAGGACATATCCTTGGCTGCCACTGACTCCAATAGTAATGTGATGGGCTTGGTAGGAGAGTGGAGATGGAAAAAAAAGAAAATGGACAGACAAGTTTAGTAGTGGACAAATACTTAATGTAATGCTGTTGTAACCAAAAGGGACATAACATTGGTAAAAATGCAGTCTTATTGTTTTTCATGTTTAAGTCTGAATACAGTGTGTGTGTGTGTGTGTGTGTGTGTGTGTTCCTGCTCCTACCTTGATGTCCTGCATGTATATTTTGACCAGGCTGACCCGGTCTGATTCAGGCAGCAGCTCGATGCGTGTGATGCTGGTGAACTCTGTGAGCATGGTCATGATGCTCAGCTTGTGGTTGACCACCTGACTCACCCCGTAACGCGCCCCCACCAACAGGGTCACCATCGACTCCCTGTCCTGGAGCTGAAGGGTGGGCGGGGTGCAGCGGAGGGACGGGTGACAGGAGAGAGCGAAAGGAGGAAGATAAAGCAGAGAAAGAGAAGGAGGTTGATGACGATAACTTCAGTCAACTTCATCTGGAGAGAAAAATGATCAGTATCACTCTCTCTCTCTCTCTCTCTTCAGCACACACACACACACACACACACACTCACAACAACCCTACCATCATGGTGGCACTGAAGGACTTCCCTCCAAATGACTTCAGTTCACTCAGCTCCTCCAGGTAGTTTGTCCGTGCCTGATTCACTGACATGCTCTTCTGCTTGGGATCCTGCTGTGATTGGCTCTTCTTCATGTGGTAGCCAATGGCCTTCCTCAAATCTTTCTCTCGCATGTTCCTCAGCAAGGTGGATGACACAAAATTCTCTATGCCCCAAGTCTTCCTGGAACAAGCACAAAAACATCAGTTTGAGCAAGTGTGCCTTGGTGAAAAGGAGTACACACGCTCAGGAAATCTTCCCTGGATAAATATAGGTTAAAAGGTGCAACCTTACCTGTGCATGCGAGTGTGTGTGTATATGTGTGTGTGTAAGGTAAACACATATATCTTCTGCATGTATACGCGATGTACAGCAAGTATAAATAAATAACAGCTAAAGGAAGATGGAGTGCTTAGGGAGTGGAGAGAGAGAAAACAGAAGGCCCTATGTATGTCAGTCCTGGGTTAAATAGTAGCTACAAATTTCATCCCGATTCAAAAAAGGGCAAAACAAAAAGCAAAATTCTGTTTAGTGTCTGTAGTCGGGCCATGTGATGGAGCTTTCTCCTTAAATGTCCTTGCACATTTGCACCTCTGGAGTATTGGGATTCTGTGTGGATTATAATTCAGTTTAGTGGATGTATTTAAAATGTGTGTGTGTGTGTGTGTGTGTGTCTCACGTGATCATCTTCAGGTTGGTCTTTGGCGACTGTCCACAGCTGGCCAACCTCTCCTGGATGTGCAGGGCAGCCAGACGCAGGGCGGTGTTACACCTCATCTCCACCGCAAAGCGCTCCTGCAGCACATCATTCACCCCCTAACACACAAACACACACACACAAACACACACACGCACACGCACACACACACACACGCACGAACGCACACAAACACACACACAAAATCAATGATTGCACCATACAAACAACAGGGGTGGGACAGAATACTGAAATATTTTACTCAAGTCAAGGAACCCTATCAAGTTATCTGTATTTGTATTAGTGTGACTATGTATTGAAGTGTCCCTGTAATATGACATGAATCCAAGTACTAAAATTAAAACCGTAATTAATGACTTTTAATGCTAACAGGTGTTAAGAGAGACTGGTGGCATTGCTTGTGATTTAGCAGATTCCCAGATGACTGGTGTTTTTATCTGTGGATCAGAGGAACAACAAGCTATACCTGCAGGTAGAGATACT
>NW_027281314.1:82500-95589 GCF_046629955.1 Centroberyx affinis
TGCTTTCTCTGTCTGTGATTAGTAATGGGCACTCCAGCCTCTGTGGTTTTCCTTTACTTTGACGTCCATTGGCAGGATGGGAACTCTAAACCAAAAAGAGCTGGACTTCCGAAAGGGAAACTATACATATGGGAGAATGCTGAGCAATTATAAACCATCACCTGGTCATATTACAAAGCTACATATGGTGATATATAAAGCCCAGATTAAAGCACAATCTGCTATATGAAACATCCAGTGTGTGACTACATTTCAGTAATAGTTCAGATTTTTAAAAACCCCTTTTCAGGAGAATTTCCAGCCCATCAAAAAAGTAATTACTGGCCAATGCTAACGTTGTTAGCCAAGGCCAACAAGCCATCACTGAAGAGGGTAAACATAATTATAACTATTCTATTATTTCTTTGCATGATTTAACAACACTGCTTTGCACAGAAAGAGGGTCCTCGAAAAGTCACAGAGGAACCTTTTGAAAGCTGAGATGTCAACTATGACAGCTTGGCCTTTCTAGCGTTAAAGGTACAGTATGTATGAACTGCATAATATGTTCTCACACTCACCTGAGAGTGTCCATTGACTTCCACTTCCTCAGCGAAGCGGACTTTGACAGGGTTGGACTTGAGCTTGGCCCTCTTCTCTGGCGTGATGAAAGACGACTTTGGGCCCTGGGGGGAGGACAAGGCAGGAAATTGTCATAATAATTTGATAATTGTATCTATAATGAATAATAGAGATATACAGGTATATTTTCAATGGAATGTAAAGTTGCACATTGGGGGAAAATGGATAGATATTCCTTCTGAAATGAGATATCATTACTGTAGTTAGTGCTTTCTGCTTCCCACCGCAAACAAGCAGGGATATGTCAACTCAACCAAACACACTTTAGTATTTTCTTGAGTGAGAATTTTAACCTAATTTTCATAAATTGTCAGCACACCAGGATCTAGAATAAAGCTTGCCACGTTCAAATTGTCATGTTCTGTTATCGTCCCTTATTTTGTTACATGTTGTCAATGGTGATACAACTCAAATATCACTGCAGACACAAAAGGTAAACATGATTTGTAAGATACAATATGTTTTCAAATGAACAAACCATAAAAAAAAAAATATATTCAACCAACAGTCCAATGCTGATATCATGATGATACAGTATGTGTTAAGTCTATGTAATGTGTTGAGAGTAGACTTGGATGCTTTGACCAGGAGGAGGCATATATAACAGTGGATATATTCTTTTGAAATTAAATCCCCAAATCAAAAGTATAGACAGGGCACAATGTGCACACTGGGTACTGGATAGCATATGATATGTTCTTTAGAAAATAGATTCCAGAAATGTAGAAGATAGAAAGTAGAATGAGATGAGTATTATGATGTGCTTGCATTTTTTTTTTAAATCTACCTGATAGTATCCTCCCACTAAAGTCATTTCATATTCAATTAGACACAATGCATTGATGGAATAATAGCCAAGTGTTTCGACACTGCTAATAAAACACAAACATCCAAAAACATATAAGCCATTTCCCGATTCTCACAAGGGATTTCCGAAAGAGATAACATTCAGGGGATATCCATTATGCATTCTTAAGTATAGTAGCTCATAACAGAGATGAGAACAATGCCGCGCTCATTAATCTATGCCCAGTTACAGTTGGTTGGCTAAAAGCACCACATGAAATTGACATAAAAGCCTGCTACTCCATCAATCATTTGAACAAGTGTCAGTTCAGAACTCTTCTGATGGTTTCTTACCATCAACAAGCATGGCGGAGCTGAATATTTTCTGGGAAATGCTAATAATTCCTTGGCGAAGCATAATGATTTCTTGGAGGAGCTGGATCACTGCCTTGCTGTGAACTATGAATCAGATGGTAATGTTGCTCCCATCAGCAAGGCTGCTGATGGGAGCAGCCATTTATCTACCCATCCACCCCAGCTTAGCACAAACACATAAGTCAACCATATGGATACAGATTGAGGTGTGCGACCCTGTGCAATGACCCTGTCTCACATGCGGTACACACATGCTTAAACACACACACACACACACACACACACACATGCACAGGCCTGTACACACATATATACGCATATAGATTGAGCAATCATGATAGAGTGTGTCTCCAGAGCTCTCTGGGGGAGTTAGGGGGTGTAGTGTGTTGTCACCATTAACACTGATATAGTACTGAGACCTTGATGACAGGATGTCTGTTAGCATTGATGCTTGACCCCAAGCTTCACTGACACGATAGATTAATGGGTTTGTTGACAACAGCGTTTTAGAATCCCATGTGTATAGACACTGTACATCTATGGTAGCTATGTGTGTGAATGTGTACACGTGCATGCTTGTGTGTGTGTGTGTGTGTGTGTATGTTTATGTGTCTGTGTACATGCAACCGAATGGAAAGATGATGCCAGAAATGCATCATGTTCAACCAAAGTGCTGCTGGAATTGCACCAGCAACACCCAATTAGGTGTCCACCCGTGTGTCTCTGTGTGTAAATGTGTGTGTATATATGCGTGTGTCTGTGAAGTGTGTGTGTATGGTTGTTTAGTAGACTCACCATCATTGTTCTGAGGACTGTCATAGTCACTGTGTCTTGACACTCCCTGGAAAGGAAAGAAAGGGTGGTAAGGTCATGTTTATAGAGACACAATGCACATACTTTCAATTATACAGTATTTTGTGTGTGTCTGTATCCATATCCATGTGTATGTGTGTGTGTGTGTGTGTGTGTGTGTGAGTGTAGTTGTCTGTGTAGACCTGATTAGTTCAGCAGCTTGTTCCGGGGTCAGGTCATCGACAGCGACATTATTGATCTTCACAAGCTGGTCGCCAGGGACGAGCCGACCATCTGCAGGACCACCTGGACACACAAATGTCCTTGTTATACCTGAGGGCGTTTAATTGACCTACATTCATATTCTACCTCCAGTTGACACAGATGCATCACTTTACACACAGTTCTCCATATCTCACCCCCATCCCCCATATGAGGAAAATTGGTCACTAGTTAGTATTCCACCACTTCCCCTGACTCACTCCCACTGACTCCCCTGATTCACCCCCCATTCTCTTCTATATGTCATATTAAATACAGGACCAAGGTTCTGTTTCAGCACAATTACTGGTTGAATTCCCTCCACTGCAACAAAGTGTGCCCTTTCACTATTCCCACCACCTATTGTTCTCACTGTTGGTCCTGTCTCATGTTGTACAACCCCAAACTAGTGAACTTCAAACCCTGAACCCTACATCACTAACCACTGAACCACTACATGACTTAAAGCAATTAACGTTGCTTTTCAATGTATACACCTTCGTAGAAGTTCAAGAGCAGTTGACTTGAAACATTAACTACCCTGGGGATCCGCTGTCGCCAACGGAAATGAGGAACACCCCCCCCCCCCCCCTCCCCACCAGCTCTCAACATCAAATATTCCAAAGACCAAAGAGGCAAAATTCCTTCTTGAACAAAGCTAATCCCAGGATACAGATTCAGAAAATATTACATGGGTCTCATTTTCCTTGGGCCTGATTCACTGTCTGATTCAGACCTTGACCTTTTATGCATACATGTGAACTTGAGGTAATGAATTTGTGAATCAACGCTTGCCCATATTCATGTTCATTCATGTTATGATACACGGATTCTGACTGACTTATGTCCAAGGATGTGAGAATGGGCATGTGTGGAAGGTTTGGAAATGGAGGATGAAATTAAAACCTTAAACACAATAACTGATTGTAAACACATGTCCATTCTTGCATCATTTCAATCACATTTCAACATAATTTCAGAGCTCCTCACAATACTGAGACTGCTCTACTCAAGGTTACAAACAACTTCCTCATTGCTGCTGACAGAGGTGACTGCTCTGTCCTAATTCTGTCCTTAGCCTTTGACACTGTTGATCATAACATTCTGCTCAATTGCTTAGAAAATTGGGTCGGGCTCACTGGTACTGTTCCCAATTTATTTAAATCATATCTTGCCGATTTTCTGTGGTGATTGGCAGTGTCTCCTCTGCCCCGGCACATCTCAGTTGTGGTGTTCACCAAGGGTCAATCCTAGGCCCCTTGTTGTTTTCCATTTACCTGCTCCCTTTGAGTGACATAATCCGCAAACACAATATCAATTTACATCACTATGCAGATGACATGCAATTGTATATACCCATAAAGCCAGGTAACTCATGTAGCCTAAATTGCCTTAAGGATTGTCTTTCCGATATTAAAATCCTCAGTGCATACATCAAATAGTAACAAATAGTAATAGTAACTCTGAATTGGACCAGTTGCTAGATTTCTAAAATGAAAGTAAGAATGTGGTTCTGACCACAGATCCCCAGAGCAGACAAGTTTGGCAGATGACAATTCAGGAAATCCTACAGTGAATGCCAAAAATCCTAAAAATGCAAATCTTCTACAAATGTTCTAATTTTATCCTTAATCTGTGTGTAATCTGTGGGTGGTATGTAAACACAGATAACACACACACCATCATCATCCCTATCATCATGACCATCATCATCATCATTATCATCATTATCCTTATTACCATCGACCTCATCCTCACCATGAATTTTTACATCACCACAAATTTCCAGTACACCCCTCGATTACTGAATAATTTCACTGTGATACAAAGCTATCACGTGGTGCTGCAACCAAACCATAATGTTTAGCAGCAACAGGACAGGGACAGATGTAGGTGACAGTGATTGCTCTGAGTGTGCTCTCAAATAAAGGATTCATATTTCACTGTCAGGATGCAGCGAGAGAGAGGGAGAGAGAGAGAGGGAGAGAGAAAGGAAAAATTGAGCCAAGGCTTACCGGGCCACTGGAGATATGAGCAACAGTGTGTGCACGGGTTTGTGTGTGTGTGTGTGTGTGTGTGTGTGTGTGTGAGACAGGCAGAAACAGATGGTGACAGAGCAGACTTGAGCCAGAGAGGAGAAAGAGAGGCACTAGGCCCCAGGACCTCAGGGGAAAACAGATCTTCATACAGTACCTCTGCAGCGAGGCCCTGCTGTACAGTTACACACGGAGAAACAGGACAAAGGGAACAACTACACTGCGGTATTTTATTAGAGTATTAGGAAGCTACTGCACACTCACTACAACATGTACTGCTGGAGGCATTGGACTGAATTGCCTTTTCCTCTACTGACTGTTGTTCTAGGTTCATGCCGGACCTGTTATTTATGATGGCTTTGCCTGATCTCCTTTCCAGGTCGCCCTGCCTTATTAATTGTCTTTCTTTCTTCTTCTATTTTGTGCCTATGTAATTTATATATTTACTCTACCGTGAATTGACTGTAATGTAATTATTGTACTTATGCTCAAGACTATATTCTGTAGATTTTCTCAAAATAAGTGAATTGTATGACTGCTGAATGTATGAGATGATAAAATGTAAATAATGATACTAAAATGAAAATGTATCCTGATTGATTGCACACAGGTTTAATTACTGTCTGTGATGTGTGGAAATATGCTATGAAGAAAGTCTCTGATTGAAAGCTTAGATTTTTTGTCACAATAAATGTTAAACTTGCATTGGAGACAGTGTGTGGTTTTAAATTAAATATATTTTAAATACACATTTAATTACTTTTGAGTATTTTTATTGGCAGGAGTGAAAAAAATCTGTAAATTGTGAATTGTGTCAAGATACTTTTGGAAGTAGTATTTGTGTATGCCAAAATGCAGTATTTACAGAACTTTCTGGAATACACTGGATTTCTGTAATCGGATATAGAAATTGTTAAATTCAGATTAACTACACTTTGTTGGCTGTAGCACAGTGATGGATGCAGCAGCACAGACCTTACAGACATCGTGTGTAATCTGTGTGGATAATAACCATGCAAAACATAAGAGGACAGTTGCCTGACAAAAACGTGGTCATTGATGGTCATATAGTTCAACAGAAGCAAGGCTGGTTGAGTAACCCACGCCTTATCCATATGCATGACATTCAGGAAGGCAAAACAGCAAAGCAGATCTAACAGAATGCTGAAATCCAAAACTGAGAAAACTTTGAGTTGACTGTGAGCTGCGAGCAGACCGTATTCAGGATTTGTGATGAAAAAGGATTCTATTTTTGGAGAATTACTGAGGGACTGGGTCGACGTCTGTACCACTGCAGCTCTCCTTTAGATGTGATAACATTCACAGCAACTACTCACTGGAGAATAACTTATGTGGTTCTGAGCTAAGGCCTTCTTAAATTGTGTGGCATGAGTGCCCATCACAGTCATTTCTCTCATTCCTGCAATTCTTGTAATCACCACAGGCACCTTAACAAGCTCAGAAACATTCATCCCCCTCTCTCTCTCCTTGTCTCCAGATTTAATTGATTGAATCAAGCATACATAAATGAACAAAAACCCCACTAAGCAGCAACCATTTTCTTTTCCCAACATTTCTCATCATGCAGGCGAAAGGAAAATGCTGCTGGTTGTGTCATTTGCTTTTGACACTGTTTGGCTAATACACTGCTGACTTTGAAGTGTCTGCCTGTAAGTGTTACATTTTGACCAGTAGGAGGTGCCGTGCCAAGGCAGGCAGCGACAGTGGAGAGGACTACGTCCATCTGCTGGTGCCGACGCACCCCTGTGTCTTGGTGGCTGGATTTAGCAGAAAAAGCTCCTCCTTTGTTCTGCCTCCTCCACTCACTACACTGAGGATGCTGCACACACATAAACACAGCATCAGTGCCACAGTAAGTTCTCTTTGTGAGTGTAATTGTGCGTGCATGTGTGCAGTGTGAGCACATTAACAGCACGGTTACCAGCTTAAGTCCAAATTACAAGTCAATATGTCCCTTGTACCTTTCAATCTTTAAAAGACACTTTGTCTTGTTCTCTGGCTGGGGGCCTGCAGTGGGCTGGCATTGCTGTGCTATTTCTACTGCTGGCTAACAAAACTTTCCCCATGCAAAAGTACCAAGAGAGAGAGGGAACCTGGGGACAACGGGGACAGGGGAAGGGGAAATGTAACAGCCTCTACTGTTCCTGCTATAATTGGTGGGAGGGTGTTCCTATCTGCCTTATCACATGTCAAAGCTATACAGCCAAACTCTTGGCTGGAGCTTACATTGTAATAATACTTCTATCAATAATGTATTGATGCGGACACTGAGACATTGAGATGAATGAAAATAGAAACTAAATTCCTAATTAATATCAATCTCTGCTATCAGATGATAGCTGATATTACTTGTTTGTATTTGAAAGAATTGCCTATGCATGATACCTGAGAGGGTGCTCAACAGCGAGTCTTCAAGGGTATTATAGCTTTCATGCATCATTTACCAATGCATGTGTACTTACTTACTCCCTCTAAGTAGTATACATATACATAGAATAAAAACAGGCGAAAGGATGAAAGTTCTCTCACTAATAATATAATCACTAACTAATTTATTGCTGTATGTATATGTATATAAGTGATTCTGTCCTCCAATATGATTGGTCCAAAAACTTTCATACAAAGCACATTCATATTATCCATCCAGTCACCACCTTGTAGCTGGGTCAGAATTACAGTGGCAATAGGGAAGCAGAGCAGCTCAGAAGTCCTTTCACTTCCTCCAGCTCCTCCTTGGGGATGCCAAGTTACTCCCAGGCATGCTGGGAGATGTAGTCCCTCCAAACTGGCTCTCGGCATGTGGAATCTAACCTCTCTGAGGGGAAGGAGTCTGAGCCGGTGTGGGAGGCCCACACACAGTGTCAGCTCTGAATCCAAACTCCTCGATAGGGAGTTGTCTCTCTCCTACTCAAGTTGTCCAGGTTGAGAGGCGCTGGACGGGTGTGGGGATACTCGGCCTTCTTGGAGCCAGTGAGTGACGTGCTGTGGAAGGCTTCACCTAACACCTCCATAGTCTTACTGTGAGACTTTAATGCTCATGCTGGCAGTGACTGGGATACCTGGAAGGGTGTGGCTGGGATGAATGACCTCCCTGATCTAATCCTGAGTGGTGTGTTTTTGTTGGCCTTGTGTGCTAGCCACAGATTGTCCATAAGAAAACACCATGTTTCAAAACGAAAAGGTTCATAAGAGTGCGTGGTACCAGAGCTCCTTGGACCAAAGGCAAATGATCGACTTTGTAGTTGTTTAGTCAGACCTGAACACTCGGGTGAAGAGAGGGGCTGAGCTGTCAAAAACGGATTCATTGGTGGTTGTAGCAATTTAAGATTGCATACCTTTTTGAATGCCTCTTAAATTTCATATTGATTGTTCTGTAAGTGATGCCAAATATATGCTTATATATGAGGAAAGTTAAGCCACATAATGTCAGACAGCACAGTGAATAAAGGCATTAAAGTGAGCATATGACTGCATAGCATAAGCCCTACTTGAATACACTCAGCTATATTACAGTACATGGACAGTTTCCCTGTCCACCAGACCCGGGTCAAATAGTATTTGCAAATAATTGTTATTGTTTTAACCTTGGAGTTCCAGATTTGTCAAGTTTACTGCATCAGGACAATTCAGATAATGACAAGTTGTCAGTCACAGCAACTGATTTGATTTTCAAACACTTTCCTGGATAAACTCTCTGGCACTAATTGTGCTTTTTCTGCTGCATGATGACCCTGCCATCTGGCACTTAATGTAGAGAAAAGTAATGCTAAAAGTTATTTGCAAATACTATATAACACAATTTTGCTATCCTCAAAGTCCACTAGACCACTCAGGCACCCTGCATATGGTTACATTCGATAAACTCTGTCCTACCTTGGGTGATGTCCTGCACCAGGATGGGTGTCTGGGAGGAGAGAGTGAGGCCATGAGAGTTGAGGTTTGAGTCCCGCTGGATCTGAACGTTGAAGCGGAAGGGGTAATTCCTCTGGTCAGAGCTGCTGGACTCCGCTGTCTTCCCGTCCACCTGCACCCTCTCTCTGGAGAAGAGCAGGCAGTCAGCCAGTCAGTAAGTCAGCCAGCCAGTAAGTCAATTCATCATAAAAAAAAAGCTAACTATTAATAATTCTGCTCTGACAGTTCAATCAGTTGTATGGTGCATTAGTGCATATTTTTGTATGAGAGAAAAAGAAAGAGAGAAGGATAGAGACAGTTACAAAATATAGTATCAATTATTAGTTGTTCGACAGAAACAGCTAATTCTGAGAGAGTGGGAGACAGACAGAGACAGAGAAAGAGACAGGCACAGAGACAAAAAGAGAGCTGTGTACCTGGTCAGAGAGTGAGACCTGCTGCCTAAGTCTCGGGAGCGTCTCAGCCATCGCCCCACCACCTGCTCCACCCGGCTGGTCCTGCGGGACGGGGAGCGGCTTCTGTCCCGCTCCTCCATTTACCTGGCAGGGGGCAAAGGTCAAAGCAGTCACACAGAGGTCTCCCCAAAAAAGAGGTTAAATGGCTCCAGAATCTATCCTTTTGAGGATGTTGATGATGTTTGACATGGAGTTTAGATGCAATGCATATGGCTGGTTACTGGTTTATGTATGCAGCCAAGACCTCCTTTACATCTGACATTAACGTGCGTCCTGGGTGATTGGATTATAATTGGATAGCACAAAATGCATAAAATCCAGGCGTAAATGCAGCCAAGACACAGTGAAGATCTGATCATCCAAGCTGGTGAGAGATGCATTTGGCCACATAAACAATAAAGTGTAAATAAAAAGAATCTCCAACTGAATCTAAACTTAGGTGCATGAATACAACCAGGAAATACACACCAATCAGGAGGCAAGAGACAGGCAGCTCAGATACTAAAATCCTTGTCAACAATGGATTGTCAGTATAGCCTGCTTGTGGATGGGGAACAAGCAAGACGAGGTGTTTACTGTCAATTTTAAAGGACAGAAATATTACGAGAGGAAGTGACGTATGTGTGACAATCTGCATTTTGACGAGGGAAAGAGAAATTGGATTTTTCAGAGTGTAAAATGCGGAGACGCATTTTAATGCAAGGTGCAAATATAATCCAGCTACATCAGACACACTCTGCATATGAGACGCATGTTAAAGCCAGGTGTAAAGGAGTTCTAAATAATGCAATGCATAATACTCACAGCATACACATACACATACGCGTACATTCAAACATGCAGACACACACACACACCAACATCTATGCAGACTCAAAGACACACTGACACACACACACACATTAAACCTAGCAGTGGGGTTTCTGGGTATTAGGGGTGGGCTGAGGCCAACAATGATGTCACTTGTGGCTACGGCCTAATAGGCTCTTAGCCAGACTCATGGGCCAGTTGCTTGTATGTGGTGTTCAAGCTAAATGGCTCCCTGATCTGTTATTGACCATACGTCAATATCAGTAATTCCTAATTTTCTATAACGGGGGTGTCTCCTGTCTCCTTAAATGGGTCCCTGTTGGGTTTTCTGTGAGGGAGGCGGTCATCATAAATGAGTCTTGACAGTCTGGTGGTTGGTGAGCTGGTTCTAATGGACTAGGGTCTCTGGTGTCTGTGGGGTTTAGGCAGGCTAATGCGTGGGCCTATCTGTGAGTCAGCATGTTAATGGTTCCTAGTGGAACCCTGTAATATTAAAGGTAATGTCACGTCCCCGTACACACACAAACACACGCACACACACACACACACACACACACACACACACACACACACACACACAAAGGCCAAGGGACAGAAAGACAGACTGACAAAAGCTGGTCTTGACTCCTACATTGGATACAATTTCATAACTTGTAAGAACATGAAAGAATTTCACCATGTCACCACCAAAATACATTCCAAATAAAAAAACATAAATGTGTCTTTTGTGGCAACGACTACTCACACAAACAACAACTTTCATTTGAGAGGTTTATTTAAAGTCACGATGAAACTGCATTTTGAGAGCATCTTGCTTCCTTAATGTGATGTATTTCCTGTTGAAACAGGATATTGGGGCGAGACATAATGTAGGGAGGGATCATTCAAAAGTGTACACCAATGGGATAATAATTAGGGAGAGAAATGCAGTTTTATTTAATGGGAAGGGCAGACAGGTAGGATTGTTCAAAAATTTGTAATGTTTTATTGCTTAGAATTTTTATGTACGCCTCCTGGTACATGATGAAGTCATAATGATTTTCCATTTTCCAGGAAGTATTTTTAATATTTTCCTCAAATAGGTTTATAATATGATAGTTTGAAAGAGCTAAAATTAATTTCAGCATGACTTTAACTGTTGATCGCTGTCAAAATTATGAGTTGCTTTTATATTTTTGCTTCCATAAGCAAACTACTATAGTATATCCAAAAGGCCGATCCATCAGTGGGTAATGTGAGCATTTGCTCTCCCTCTCTCTTTCTCTCCCTCTCTCTCTCTCACCACACACACACACACACACACACACACACACACACACACACTCACATACACACACCTCCACAATTCCAGCCTGAAGATTGAAGCGGTCAGATAAAGACTCAATCATTAGCCGTAACCTAAAACCCCCTTCACATCATCAAAGGCTGAATCAACTAGACTGTGACAGAGAAATGGATACTCTGCTTTGTGTGCATTCATGTAGCACCGTCTCACTATGAATGATGGATGGACAAGGTGGCTGAAGGGTGGATGAGTGAATGAATGAATGAATGAATGAATGCATGAATGAATGCATAGACGGATGGATGGATGAATGAATCAATCAATCAACAATCAATCAATCAATAAATCAGTGAAAGAAAGAATGAATTAATACATTAATTATGGATGGGCGGTTAGGCAGATAAAGGATGGATAAATAAGTGAATGAATCAATGAATAAAAGGATGGGTGATGTATGGATGGATGGATGGATGAAGAGACAGGTAGATAATGGATGGATAAGTTAGTGAATGTATTAGAATAAATGAATAAATGTGTGAATAAATGAATAAATGGATGTATATGTAAGTATGGATAGATGGATAGATGTACTGTGTGTATATGTATGTATGGATAGATGGGCGGATGGATGGATGGATGGATAGATGGACGGATGGATGGATGAATGAATGGAGTGAACATGGACTTATGACCTCCTATGTTTTTGTTTGTTGCTTTGTCTTTTAATGCCACATGTTTTCTTATTGTCCATGTGCGTATTTATGTACATATTATGTGAAATTAATAATAATTTAAAAAAACTGAATGAGTGAATGACCTCAGCGGGCCCGTGTCCCCTGTGTCCTCCCACAGCGAGCAGCTGCAGGAAGGAAGCTCCCCCAGACGGACGCTGCTGATGATAGGCATTAGCACCATCCATTAGAGGGAATAGGAGGGAGGGAGAAGAGGTAAGGAGAGGAGAGGAGAGGAGAGGAGAGGAGAGGAGAGGAGAGGAGAGGAGAGGAGAGGAGAGGAGAGGGGGAAAAGGGCAGGGGAGGGGAGAGAAGAAGAGAGAGAAAGAGAGAGGGGCAGCGAATGCATGGAGGTATGGTGTGACTGACGAGGGCAGAAATCAGGTGTAGAATGAGGAGAGAGGAAAGAAAAAACGAGAGAGAGGTAGAGAGAAAGAGAGGAGGAGAGATAGAAGGTGAGAGAGGAGGAGGAGGGGTTAGTGATAGTGAGTGACACAGCCAGACAGTGATGTCTCCTGGGGGATCTTGAGTCATAAGCACATTATCCATCCATCTGTCTGCATATTCCCTCTCTCTCCCTTTCTCTCTTTCTACTCATGCCAGCTATCCCTCCCTCTCTCTCTCTCTCCCTCTCTCTCTCTCTCTCTCTCCCTCTCTCCCTCTCTCTCTCTCCACCCCATCTACCCCTCACCTCTCTCTCTTCCCGTTTGCCTCCCTCGCTTCTCTCCCGCTTCTCAGGTTACGCAGACCCAAGGCAGAAATACATACAGGGTTTTGTTGGGGTTAGAATAGATCCACCAGCCCTCCTAAGATAGCGTGGAGATTTCAAGAGTCAAATAGATACACACACACACACACACACACACACACGCATTAAAGTAGAAGAAACGTCATAATGTAACATGAGGCCCTGAATATTAGCCGTAATAACGCTTGTGAGGATTTCCACAGGAGTTACTTCCTTTTTAAAGTGGATTATCAGGGGTGGATTATGAACAAATATG
>NW_027281315.1:0-47500 GCF_046629955.1 Centroberyx affinis
TTTTCTTTATTCCTGTCATTTCAGCTTTACACTTCCTTGATAATGTGGATACAAAACTGTGACTGTACATGTTGAATGGGACATACAAGTAAACGTTCTAAAAATGACTTCAGCGCCTGGATCATGATTAAAGCCTCGCAGTACTCCTTATCAAGAGTGTTTAGCTATCTGTCAATTCATGCAGTGCTACGCATGCAGAGGACAGAATACTGCTGTCTGTCTGTGGGTTTATTTTTGGGCTTTGCTCCCAGTGTAGACCAGTGGGTAGCAGACTCAGTCTGTTCAGTTAGTTTCTTTGGTACTGGTTCAGGTTTACCAAGTTTTGGAAGGTTATGGAATCATTCAGTGCTGGCACTTCATTAGCACTCCTGAGTTCTCCTGAGCCTGAGTTCTAGGCTGTTTAACTCACCCGAAAAAGTTTGAAAATAGGTGATCGTGACCTCTGATCACTTTAATGCAGTAGAATTAGTTGTTAACAGGAACTCCCACTCATAGTTTTGTGCATTGCAGCCGGAAAAACAGGAAAATATTGCTGAAAACAGATAAGCAGGCGGGAGCAAAGCAGAGCGCGTTGGAGAGTGTTCAACAACCCTATTCATATAAGCTTGCCAATATAGTCCATAACTCATACTAATACTACTAAGTCTTGAGCCATTTTCACCAAATCTTAACATCAAATTGGTAAAGTCATAATAACATTACTGCATCACCCAAATAAAGGCATCAGTCAGCCTGTGAGGATACAAGTATTAAAAAGTACGGCTACATTTTCAAACATTTTGTCAAAATCATTAGGTTGCTCTAACTATTGATTAAACAGGGATTTTCATTTTTGACAGTGTGAGTAAACCACACTTCAAAATAGAGTAAATTGTGTGATTATCTTGTGATTCCATGTGTGCATTCTGGAAGACTAAAGAGGCGTGTTCAGATTTTTCTTGATCAACCAATGACAGCAGCTGAAAGAGAGCATCATACCTAGCACCAGGTCAACCACTCCTCCTCACTAAGATAAAGGAGTTAAATTAAATAAATGCTAGGAATTTTTAGACTAAATTCAACCTGCAATAAGCAATATCAGACTTCTAACCATCCCGAAGCTAATGTGCTATGTGGAGATTCCATTGAGTCATCATGATATAAACCAACATCCAGCTGTGTTCCTGTTTTCTCCTCTTTTCTAAAGCTTGTTGTTAAGCCATTCAGCAGCTTTTCATTTTTTAACACTAGCTTGTCTCCTCCCTCCCTGTTTGAAAGTAGCGCTCTCCCCCTCCCATTCATGACAAAAACTCTTGTAATGGTGGAATCGATAAAGTGAGCGAGTAAAGTTGTTGAACTAGTAAAGTTGTTAAACTATAAACTTGTTGAACTGTAAACTTGTTGAACTGTAAACTTGTTGAACCAGTAAACTTGTTAAACCAGTAAAGTTGTTGAACTAGTAAAGTTGTTGAACTGTAAACTTGTTGAACTGTAAACTTGTTGAACCAGTAAACTTGTTAAACTAGTAAACGTGTTAAACTAGTAAACATGTTGAACTAGTAAACTTGTTAAACTAGTAAACTTGTTGAACTATGAACTTGTTAAAACTAGTAAACTTGTTAAACTAGTAAACTTGTTAAACTATAAACTTGTTAAACCGGTAAACTTGTTAAACCAGTAAACTTGTTAAACTATAAACTTCTTAAACTAGTAAACTTGTTAAACTGTAAACTTCTTAAACTGGTAAACTTGTTAAACTAGTAAACTTGTTAAACTATAAACTTCTTAAACCAGTAAACTTGTTAAATTAGTAAACTTGTTAAACTATAAACTTGTTAAACTAGTAAACTTGTTGAACTATGAACTTGTTAAAACTAGTAAACTTGTTAAACCAGTAAACTTGTTAAACTATAAACTTGTTAAACTAGTAAACTTGTTAAACTGGTAAACTTGTTAAACTAGTAAACTTGTTAAACTATAAACTTGTTAAATAAACTTGTTAAACTATAAACTTGTTAAACCGGTAAACTTGTTAAACTGGTAAACTTGTTAAACTATAAACTTCTTAAACCGGTAAACTTGTTAAACTCTAAACTTGTTAAACCGGTAAACTTGTTAAACTATAAACTTGTTAAACCGGTAAACTTGTTACACTATAAACTTGTTAAACCAGTAAACTTGTTAAACTATAAACTTGTTAAACCAGTAAACTTGTTAAACTATAAACTTGTTAAACCAGTAAACTTGTTACACTATAAACTTGTTAAACCAGTAAACTTGTTAAACTATAAACTTGTTAAACCAGTAAACTTGTAAGTACTTTGGGAGCAGGAACTGGGATTGAATATTGAGGATGAGCTTTGGACAGGCAGGTTAGTGAACATACACGAATGCTCAGCTAACACGAGACACTGCCTTATTCAATTTAAGGTTATTTACAGACTACACTATACCAAGGCAAGGCTTCACAAAATGTTTTCAGATGTTTCCCCGCTGTGCGATAAATGTCTTATTGAGGAAGCCACTAGGGCTGGGCAGTATATCAATATTATATCGATATCGTGATATGAGACTAGTTATCGTCTTAGATTTTGGATATTGTCATCGTCATATGGCATAAGTGTCTTTTCCTGGTTTTAAAGGCTGCATTACAGTAAAGTGATGTAATTTTCTGAACTTAACAGACTGTTCTAGCTGTTCTATTATTTGCCTTTACCCACTTAGTCATTATATCCACATTACTGATTCATTGTGTAAATATTTTGTGAAAGCACCGATAGTCATCCCTACAATACTGTCGCAATATCGATATCGAGGTATTTCATCAAAAATATTGTGATATTTGATTTTGTCCATATCGCCCAGCACTACTTACAACTGAACATTTAGCCCACTCCGTAGAAAATACCGAGATATATATTGTGTATTGCCATTCAGCCTAAAAATACAGAGATATGATTTTTGGTCCATATCGCCCAGCCCTAGAAGCGACTCTTCTCCACAGCTATGTACTATGTTCTAAACTGGCCCCTTTCTGGACTAACGTATTTAGAAGCTTATCAGATATGCTACAAGTAGTGTTGAAACCTGACCCACTTTTGATTGTGCTCGGGGTATCTGCTGACCTGTCCACTCTGCCGAGGTGCCAACACCAACTGTTGTCTTATGCCCTGATTATAGCAATGAAATTGGTTTTAACGTTTTGGAAAAGAAAGGAGGTCCCATCCGCTAAAATGTGGCTGGAAGAAATGAGAAGACTTTCTCACCTTGAAAGACTAAGACTTGCTCTGGCAGAGAGACTTGGTCAGTTTGATGAGACTTGGCATCCCCTTCTCCATTATCTTGACACCGCAACTTGACCTGACTTGGAACGCTTGGAACGGGGGGGGGGGGGGGGGGGGGGGGTAGCCTCTCCCTCCAGTAGGTCTGCTCCTTAATTTGTGTTGTTTTGTTTTCCATGTTCGGGCCTGCGTGCTCATGTCTGTTTTTTGTTTATGTATGTTGCAAAATTCAAAATAAAAACATTTCAACTAAACGAGTAAACTTGTTAAACCGGTAAACTTTTTAAACCGGTAAACTTGTTAAACTATAAACTTGTTGAACCGGTAAACTTGTTAAACCAGTAAACTTGTTAAACTATAAACTTGTTGAACCAGTAAACTTGTTGAACTAGTAAACTTGTTAAACTAGTAAACTTCTCAAACCAGTAAACTCGTTGAACTAGTAAACTTGATAAAGTAGTGAACTTGCTACCTGCCTCTTCACTTGTCATTGTGGGACATGTGACCTGAAAAAAAAAGTGTAGTAAAGAGAGACTGGTAACCAGTGACACTTCTTAGCAGGTACGGTTAGCTTAGCTGTTTTTCCTTCTTTTTGTCCTTCGTAGGCCTCTGCAGTGCAGTGGCATTTCTTTGTGTTATTTACACATGTATTGCGGTTTCGATTTTCCAACCACTAGAGGTCGACAGAAACCGCAACACATTTGTATATAAAGCACAACAAAGTTGCTGGACTACAGAAGCCCCCAAGGACAAACCGTGTATAAAGGCTAACAGCTAAGCTAAACTTACCTGCTCACCAACCTCGCTTTGACAGATCTTTCTCCTGCTGGAGGTCACATGTCCCACAATGACAAGTGAAGAGGCAGGTAGCAAGTTAACTGGTTTAACAAGTTTACTAATTTAACAAGTTAACTGGTTTAACAAGTTTACTAATTTAGCAAGTTAACTGGTTTAACAAGTTTACTCGCTCGCTTCATCGATTCCACCACTAAAAGATTTTCTTCAGGAATGGGAGGGGGAGAGCGCTGCTTTCAAACGGCGAGGGAGGAGACAAGGGCCGGGATCTACGAACATGTTGCAACTCCTGGTGCAGCGCAAAAGCAATTGCTGGTGCAATTGGTACCACCAGCGCAAGGAATTTACTAAAGTAGGGCATGCAAATGAGCGGAGGCGCAGATAATTAATTAGAATTGCGACTGCGCGAATATAAGGGCCAAGTAATGCGCACAATAGCCCATGTCTCTCCAGTGGAGCTGGAACTGTTGGTGGCAGAGAAAACCCCAAAGAATCATGAAGAAGAAGTAAAAATCACTCTGGAACGACAAAGTGAATGCAGTTGGGCACCACAAGCACGATTTAGTGGAGGTAAACCAAAATGTTTAACACAAATAACGCCAAAGAGGAGCCTTAACTCCCTTGGAAGAGCAAGTGCAGGAGAGCCTGACTGAGATGCAGGTGGGAGGGATGGAGACCTGGGGCCTCATTTATTAAACATTGCGTGCGCATAAAACCGCCCTGAAGCGTGCGTGTGGCACTTTTCACGCAGATTTTGGGATTTATAAAAAACAAACTTGCCGTGAAAATGTGCGCACCGCCACGGAAACTTGCGTGCGCCAATTTTGGAAACAGTGGGAAACGGCAACTAAAATGACAAAGTAGTGAAATAAAGCAAAAATGTTCTTTACACTCAGTTAACATCCAGGCTGACTCCACCTCAACTTAGAAACCCCTCTAATAATAATATTCCCTGTCAGAAGAAGTCGAGTAAATAGTGTCTGTGTTGCTTTAGTGTGAAAGACGATCATCTGTCCAAACAGGCTGACAGGCAGTTTGTCACAAAGAAACTAATTCAACTGGACTGGAAGTCTCAAGGTAATAAATAATGATGCAGCATCCTCTTCATCCTCCTCTTCATCCTCCACTTCATCCTCCTCTTCATCCTCCTCTACAGCCTCCTCTTCATCCTCCTCTACAGCCTCCTCTACAGCCTCCTCTTCATCCTCCTCTTCATCAGATACAGAACTTGTCTAGTCTGCTCTTCAGACTGTTTTTGAGTTTTTTATTCAAATCACTGAATGTGAAATGTTGAGTGTCACTTCACTCTTTCCACAAACAAAAAGCACATTAACAAACCCTGGATCAGAGCAGCATCGCATCTTCCTCTCTGATGTCACGTCAGAGTCATGTCAGCGTCATGTCAGCGTCATGTCAGCGTCATGTCAGAGTCATGTCAGCGTCACGTCAGCGTCTTGTCAGCGTCTTGTCAGCGTCATGTCAGCGTCACGTCAGCATCACGTCAGCGTCATGTCAGCGTCATGTCAGCGTCTTGTCAGCGTCTTGTCAGCGTCATGTCAGCGTCACGTCAGCGTCACGTCAGCGTCACGTCAGAGTCATGTCAGCGTCATGTCAGAGTCATGTCAGCGTCACGTCAGAGTCACGTCAGCGTCACGTCAGAGTCATGTCAGCGTCATGTCAGAGTCATGTCAGCGTCATGTCAGCGTCATGTCAGCGTCTTGTCAGCGTCTTGTCAGCGTCATGTCAGCGTCACGTCAGCGTCACGTCAGCGTCACGTCAGAGTCATGTCAGCGTCATGTCAGAGTCATGTCAGCGTCACGTCAGAGTCACGTCAGCGTCACGTCAGAGTCACGTCAGCGTCTTGTCAGAGTCACGTCAGCGTCACGTCAGCGTCAAGTCAGCGTCATGTCAGAGTCATGTCAGCGTCATGTCAGAGTCATGTCAGCGTCACGTCAGAGTCACGTCAGCGTCACGTCAGAGTCACGTCAGAGTCATGTCAGCGTCACGTCAGAGTCATGTTAGAGTCACGTCAGCGTCACGTCAGAGTCATGTCAGCGTCATGTCAGAGTCATGTCAGCGTCACGTCAGAGTCACGTCAGCGTCACGTCAGCGTCACGTCAGCGTCACGTCAGCGTCATGTCAGCGTCTTGTCAGCGTCATGTCAGCGTCACGTCAGCGTCATGTCAGCGTCATGTCAGCGTCTTGTCAGCGTCTTGTCAGCGTCATGTCAGCGTCACGTCAGCGTCACGTCAGCGTCACGTCAGAGTCACGTCAGCGTCATGTCAGAGTCATGTCAGCGTCACGTCAGAGTCACGTCAGCGTCACGTCAGAGTCACGTCAGCGTCTTGTCAGAGTCACGTCAGCGTCACGTCAGCGTCAAGTCAGCGTCATGTCAGAGTCATGTCAGCGTCATGTCAGAGTCATGTCAGCGTCACGTCAGAGTCACGTCAGCGTCACGTCAGCGTCACGTCAGAGTCACGTCAGAGTCACGTCAGAGTCATGTCAGAGTCACGTCAGCGTCATGTCAGAGTCATGTCAGCGTCATGTCAGAGTCATGTCAGCGTCACGTCAGAGTCACGTCAGCGTCACGTCAGCGTCACGTCAGCGTCATGTCAGCGTCATGTCAGCGTCTTGTCAGCGTCATGTCAGCGTCACGTCAGCGTCACGTCAGCGTCACGTCAGAGTCATGTCAGCGTCATGTCAGAGTCATGTCAGCGTCATGTCAGCGTCATGTCAGCGTCACGTCAGCGTCACGTCAGCGTCACGTCAGAGTCATGTCAGCGTCATGTCAGAGTCATGTCAGCGTCATGTCAGCGTCATGTCAGCGTCTTGTCAGCGTCTTGTCAGCGTCATGTCAGCGTCACGTCAGCGTCACGTCAGCGTCACGTCAGAGTCATGTCAGCGTCATGTCAGAGTCATGTCAGCGTCACGTCAGAGTCACGTCAGCGTCACGTCAGAGTCACGTCAGCGTCTTGTCAGAGTCACGTCAGCGTCACGTCAGCGTCAAGTCAGCGTCACGTCAGAGTCATGTCAGCGTCATGTCAGAGTCATGTCAGCGTCACGTCAGAGTCACGTCAGCGTCACGTCAGAGTCACGTCAGAGTCACGTCAGCGTCACGTCAGAGTCATGTCAGAGTCACGTCAGCGTCACGTCAGAGTCATGTCAGCGTCATGTCAGAGTCATGTCAGCGTCATGTCAGAGTCATGTCAGCGTCACGTCAGAGTCACGTCAGCGTCACGTCAGAGTCACGTCAGAGTCACGTCAGCGTCACGTCAGAGTCACGTCAGCGTCATGTCAGAGTCATGTCAGCGTCACGTCAGAGTCACGTCAGCGTCACGTCAGAGTCACGTCAGAGTCACGTCAGAGTCACGTCAGAGTCACGTCAGCGTCATGTCAGAGTCACGTCAGCGTCACGTCAGAGTCATGTCAGAGTCATGTCAGCGTCACGTCAGCGTCTTGTCAGCGTCACGTCAGCGTCATGTCAGAGTCATGTCAGCGTCATGTCAGCGTCATGTCAGAGTCATGTCAGCGTCATGTCAGCGTCATGTCAGCGTCACGTCAGAGTCACGTCAGCGTCTTGTCAGAGTCATGTCAGTGTCATGTCAGCGTCTTGTCAGCGTCATGTCAGCGTCATGTCAGAGTCATGTCAGCGTCATGTCAGCGTCATGTCAGCGTCATGTCAGAGTCATGTCAGCGTCATGTCAGAGTCATGTCAGCGTCATGTCAGAGTCATGTCAGAGTCACGTCAGAGTCATGTCAGCGTCATGTCAGCGTCATGTCAGAGTCATGTCAGAGTCATGTCAGAGTCACGTCAGCGTCACGTCAGTCATGTCAGAGTCACGTCAGCGTCATGTCAGAGTCATGTCAGCGTCATGTCAGCGTCATGTCAGCGTCACGTCAGAGTCACGTCAGCGTCTTGTCAGAGTCATGTCAGCGTCATGTCAGCGTCTTGTCAGCGTCATGTCAGCGTCATGTCAGAGTCATGTCAGCGTCATGTCAGAGTCATGTCAGCGTCATGTCAGAGTCATGTCAGCGTCATGTCAGAGTCATGTCAGCGTCATGTCAGAGTCATGTCAGCGTCATGTCAGCGTCTTGTCAGAGTCATGTCAGAGTCATGTCAGAGTCACGTCAGCGTCACGTCAGCGTCACGTCAGAGTCACGTCAGAGTCACGTCAGAGTCACGTCAGAGTCACGTCAGCGTCATGTCAGAGTCACGTCAGCGTCACGTCAGAGTCATGTCAGAGTCATGTCAGCGTCACGTCAGCGTCTTGTCAGCGTCACGTCAGCGTCATGTCAGAGTCATGTCAGCGTCATGTCAGCGTCATGTCAGAGTCATGTCAGCGTCATGTCAGCGTCATGTCAGCGTCACGTCAGAGTCACGTCAGCGTCTTGTCAGAGTCATGTCAGTGTCATGTCAGCGTCTTGTCAGCGTCATGTCAGCGTCATGTCAGAGTCATGTCAGCGTCATGTCAGCGTCATGTCAGCGTCATGTCAGAGTCATGTCAGCGTCATGTCAGAGTCATGTCAGCGTCATGTCAGAGTCATGTCAGCGTCATGTCAGAGTCATGTCAGAGTCACGTCAGAGTCATGTCAGCGTCATGTCAGCGTCATGTCAGAGTCATGTCAGAGTCATGTCAGAGTCACGTCAGCGTCACGTCAGTCATGTCAGAGTCACGTCAGCGTCATGTCAGAGTCATGTCAGCGTCATGTCAGCGTCATGTCAGCGTCACGTCAGAGTCACGTCAGCGTCTTGTCAGAGTCATGTCAGCGTCATGTCAGCGTCTTGTCAGCGTCATGTCAGCGTCATGTCAGAGTCATGTCAGCGTCATGTCAGAGTCATGTCAGCGTCATGTCAGAGTCATGTCAGCGTCATGTCAGAGTCATGTCAGCGTCATGTCAGAGTCATGTCAGCGTCATGTCAGCGTCTTGTCAGAGTCATGTCAGAGTCATGTCAGCGTCATGTCAGCGTCTTGTCAGAGTCACGTCAGTCATGTCAGAGTCACGTCAGCGTCATGTCGAGGTGAAACGTTCCAGAGCTCCGGCGTGTCCTCGCTCTCCGGTGGCGCTGACACACTGTCGGGCTTCTTGGCGTCAAACTTTAAATCAGACAATTTATTTTTTATTTTTATTTTTATAAAGGGTTCGGCCTGGCAGCTCTGTTGTGACATGTTGCCTCTCAAACTGAGACACCTGGTGAAGGTACGGTCACACACACACACACACACACACACACACACACACACACACCTCTCCACTGTCTGACAGTTATGGCACACGTGTGTTTTAGCTGCATTGATTTCATCGAGGTGATGTCACAGAGACATTTGGCCTCATGCAAGAACATTTTCGTATTCTTATCTTAAATTTCTCGTGCTTTTTTCGTGAGGTGGACTCGTACGACTGCGCCACGTCAGATTCACCAAACTCTCGTATCTTCAGAAAACATCGTAAATGACCTCCGTAAACATGATGAATTCCACCTGTTCTAAATGAACGTGTGTTCATGAGAATTGTGAATTTGCATAATTGACGCCCCAATAATGCCATATAAGGCTTGGCGTCTGGCCCATATATCGGGAAGCTTCATTCATGAAAATGACACGGAAGACTAAGAAGTCTCCCAGCTCTGAGACTGAAGTCAGAAATAAGTCAACCAAAGCATATAATATTTAATTTAGGTTATTAATTATTATATGCTTTGGTTGAAGACAATTATTAGACCTAATTTAATTCAATAGTGGAATCAAAGGTCCTGCTAAAGCCAAGGAATGGGAGAAAATAACTTGTGCTCTTAATGCAGTGTGATCTGTTGTGAGTTCCCTTATGAAAAACAACTATAGTATTCCTATACATTTTAGATGAATACTAAATAAATATCCCAACAAAGCTATAATTCCCTATAGGAATATTACAGTGATACTACAGAAGACAAAAATACCATGATAAGGTCACTATAAACTCACTATTGAGTACCACAGACACTCAAAGTCCCTATTGGAGTATTATAGGAATATTATAGGACTATAGTGATTTGTCGTTAGGGCACTGTCACAGAAATAAAAAAAAGAAAAGAAGAAAAGAAATGGCTTGACATGAAATTAGATGCAAAAAGCAAGATGATCCATGACTGTAACAGGAGGGCCAGGAGGAATCCTCCGTTAGACAGATGACAGAACAGGCCGATACCTGCCGCATGTCACATGTTCAGTGATGTCACCCTGGACAGCGACTTGCACCTCAACCTGGTGAGACCTAAAGCCATTTCTCTTTTTAAAGTTTAGATTCACTTAAACTCACATTAACGTTATCAACTGGAGTAAAATAGCCTAGAAATCAGATTTATCTCCCTCTATAATGTATTTTCCCCAATACAATCTAACCTTGCCTTTGTCTCATCTGAGTGTTTGTCAGAACCTGCACAGTAGTGTTTTTTTGTTTGTATTGAGCCTCTTACAGGTTACTAACCCACATGGATACTTAAGAGATTTTCTGCGGCTCTGGTAAAATAAATTACGCAACACCTTCTTTTGGAAAAGCCATCAGCGCTCCCTTGCTATTTTCCCTGTTTCTGTCACCACTGTACTGGTTAATTTCAACATTTTTTTTTTTTACTTTACAGTGTCATTTATATATTCAAACTCAACATTTCTTCAAAGTGACAGAGATACAATTCATTAGTCAACAACAAAGTTTTTTTTTTCTTTGGAGAACGGCAGGTTGATCGTGCGACAGGTCTGGACCACTCCACAGGTCTGGACCACTCCACAGGTCTGGACCACTCCACAGGTCTGGACCACTCTACCTAAGAGAAAACTGCAAATACGAGAAAATTGGTGAATGCGGCAAGTTCTCTCAAATCGCTGTACGAGTGATTTAAGAACGAATCTGTTTGTACGAGTGATTTAAGAACGAATCTGTTCGTACGAGTGATTTAAGAACGAATCTGTTCGTACGAGTGATTTAAGAACGAATCTGTTCGTACGAGTGGTTCTTGCATGAGGCCCAATGGCTCATAATGTCAGCGAAGAGAGAAGAGCCTGCAACTTTTCCTTTTTGTATATTTAGGTAATAGTCTGAATATGAGTATTCTGCTATATTCTGCTATGCTGCCAATGAGGCTTAAATTAAGCAATATGTAATATGTAATATGTAATATTGCGATTATACAACAGTTACCAACAAAATAAAAGATATAAACAAAATGTATTCATATTGTGGGGCAATTCGCTCTCAAAATAAAAAACTTTTTGCTAGTGTTATCTCCGTTTCCCTGGAAATACATGGGGTCTGACTAATAACTGGAAAACAATCAGTCACGTCAGTAGACTCCTATGTAATGGAACCTAGTTTACTGCTCCAGCAAGTAGGCGGAGCCTTAGCAACGACCTGCAACAGACGAGTTCTAGTCCCTGTTGAGTCAGCAGCCAACTGGAGCTAATGCTCTCTAGAGATCGTGGGATTTCCCAAACTGAATAAATACCACACATATAAACACAGAACTGCCTTGCTAGCTCAGTCTTGTTGTAACTAAGATATCTGCTGAAAAAAATAATTTTTCCATGGACAGATTTAGCTACTATGTCCGCGAACTTCACATGTATTTTTAAGCTAGTAGCGCCGTGTCACCGACTCACCGGCACAGCTGATGGAGGATGCAGAGCGTCTGGTAACATCAAGGCTGAACAGAGTTAGCGTAGCTTATATTTAAATATATTGTATGATAATATATGGCGGAGTAATATTTAGTGATGAGCACGGCTAGGTGTGCTGTCATGCTGATTTGAGCACGTTCTAAATGTCTAGTTGACCAATCAGATCGCTAGGTCGGAACTACCTGTTGTATAATGGTACATTTCTAAGTCAGCACACTCATTTAAACCCTGCGATCTAATGACCGCATGTTCTGCTGTGCAGAGGACTGGGTCACTTTGATCTTGGAGCCGGTTCCAGAGCCGGTCTGGGCAGAGCGATCCTTAAGACTTGCTGTTCCCAGGTCTTAATTCTGTCAGCAGGTTCCGCCTCTTCATAAATCACATCCACTGCCAATTTACATAAATCCCTCCCTATATTTTGCACCTAGCCTTGGAACATCCACAAATAATTAGATCAAACCATGATTTCAGGCACAAATGTCCTGTGCGCTGCTTCAGAAAACAAACGTCCGCAATGTGATTTGCACTGGAGCAAATGTTCAGAGGATCCGGGTCAAACTGGTTTCAAAACTGAAACTCTGCTTCGGGTCGGGAGGAGCTTCCAGTCGAGCTTTAGAAACGAGGTGAAAACAACAACACAGACGCTGCTTGTTTATATCGTCTCGTCTCTAGAAATACTTCACATGGCACACGGCAGCTTCAGGATCAGTTCAGGGTCTGAAATGAAGACTGAGAGGATTCTCAGGATTCGGTCCCTGATTCTCCAGCTGAAGGTTGTGGGTTCGAACCCCAGTCTGTCCGTTTGAAGTCAAACTGCCAAGAACAACAGGCTAAGTATGAGATAGGGTTTAATTTCTTTTTCTTCTTCTCTATCTTGTTGTTGTTCTTCTTCTTCTGCTTCTTCGTCATCTCCTTCTGCTTCTTCTGTTTCTTCATCTTCTTCTGTTTCTTTGTCTTCTTCTGCTAAATGTCATCTTCAGTCATACTGGCTTCATGTGCTTGGACTCTGCTGACTGACGCTTGCAGCTATATTTCTTCATATGATTTTATATGATTTTTTGCCCAGATTTTATATGATTTTATATTATATTTTATATGATTTTTTGTTACAAAATTTATTTAGTAATTTTTTTGATTTTCTTTTATTTATTGACCTTCATTGCTGTTTCAGACTTCCTGTTTCTGACTTTGTCTCTTGACTTGTTTTTCAACTGCTTTGTTTTGTTTTTAATGTTTGTAAAGCACTTTGTAACAGTGTTTTGAAAGGTCTTATAAATAAAGTTTATTATCTTTATCGTTTGTTATTATTCAAACACAATACATCAGTGATCAGAGGCACAAGAGCTTTGATGTTTGTATGAATGTGGAAGTTAAAAACACGTCATGATTTTGTCATGATGCTGATCTGAAAATCAGTCTGATTTAAATGGGCAGCGGCTTATTATGGGCTGTCATTTAGTTTCCCTGACAACAATCTCTAATTCTCCTTCACATTATTATTGTTATCAATGGTAGATTGTACAATAAGCCTGAGCCTCTTGGTCATTATTAATGAAACATTTAAAGAAATGAATGAGCAGCCATTGTTGTCAATGTTATAATATTTAAAGTGTGAGTGTGTGTGTGTGTGTGTGTGTGTGTGTGGGGGGGTGTTTCAGAGGAAGAGGCTTCACTGAGCATGCTCCTTTCCAGCCCCGCCCTGCTGCGCATACACACACACACACACACACACGCACGCACACACACACACACACACGCACACACAGCATCTCTTGCCTGGTGATGACAAAGATTCCTCCGGGGAGGCGCGCGGCCGCGTCCTCTCGTGCTGTGTATGTAGAGCAGCCACGAGCCCCGGACAGTCGGTGTGTCGGTGAGGATGCGCGCTGCAGGCAGCAGCTCGCGGTGATTCTGTCTCGTTAACGGAGCGCATGCAGTCAACTAGCCACGGAGCAGTGGGCGCGAGGCAGACCGGGACCATGAGCTGCAACTGGGGCACCGAGCTGTGGGTATGTACACCCCGTTCACCGTTTAATCGTTTAGCCCGTTTACCGGGACCAGTAGCTGTAACTGTGCATAGGTAGACCCGTTTAACCGTTTAACCCGTTAACCGGGACTACCCGTTAAACCCGTTAACCGGCGCGGCTGTCTGTGTGAACGGGAACGGTAAAATGTCTGATGGTCTGTGTGTCTGTCGGTCTACCGGACCGCGTGCATCTGCCATAGCAACATGATCGGTAGCGGCTCGCGCTCCTCCTATCTGCCATGATGCTTTTCACGGCGCCGTGCACGGGCCCGGTGTGGCGGAGACAGCTGCACGGAGCTGCTGCCCTGAAGGATCAATAATACTGATCGATTTGATTTGACTAATCCAGATAGACAGGACTGTTTATTGACTATAGAACTGCTACTGCTACTACAATACTGCAGTACTACAATACTGCAGTATTACAGTACTACAGTTGGCTACCATATTATACTAAAGGCCCACTGCTAAACTGTAATACTGATCCAGATAGAAATCCACTGTAGTACCACTGCAATACTACTATGCTATACTATATTGCACTATACTATACTATACTATACTATACTATACTATAGGCTAATATACTATACTATACTATGCTATACTACACTATACTATATTATACTATAATATATGCTATGCAAAACTAAACTATACTATAGAATACTATACTGTATTATATTATACTATACCATAATATACTATACAATATGACACAATACTATGCTGTACTATACTATACTGTACTACACTACATCATACTATACCATACTGTACTACACTATGCTATACTATACTACACTATACTATACTATATCATACTATACTATACTATGCTATGTTACTATACTGTACTGTACAATATCACACTATTCTGCACCATACTATACTATGCTATGCAAAACTATACTATACTGTACTGTACTGTACTATACTGTACTGTACTGTACTACACTATACTATACTATACTATACTGTACTATACTATACCATACAATATAGGGATGTCCACGAAAAAATCGATGATCGGTTTATTGTTTTTTTATTTCTCACGTTGATCAACCTTAACGACTTAAATGCCTTTAACTTCTCGAATTGCGTCATCGTAGCCGGTCGAAGCGAACAGCTGACCATGAAACCGAAGTGGAGGCGACTCGGCAGAAATCCCTAAACCACCTGACACGACTCAGCTGGACCGGCGGAAAGACAACCAAGGAGGACTCCAGGCTGACGCAGCCGTGCCTCTGCACCCCGACCTCTGTCCAATCAGAGCGAGTCTTCTCTGGGACCTCTGTCCAATCAGAGCGCGTCTTCTCTGGGACCTCTGTCCAATCAGAGCGAGTCTTCTCTGGGACCTCTGTCCAATCAGAGCGAGTCTTCTCTGGGACCTCTGTCCAATCAGAGCGAGTCTTCTCTGGGACCTCTGTCCAATCAGAGCGAGTCTTCTCTGGGACCTCTGTCCAATCAGAGCGAGTCTTCTCTGGGACCTCTGTCCAATCAGAGCGCGTCTTCTCTGGGACCTCTGTCCAATCAGAGCGCGTCTTCTCTGGGACCTCTGTCCAATCAGAGCGCGTCTTCTCTGGGACCTCTGTCCAATCAGAGCGAGTCTTCTCTGGGACCTCTGTCCAATCAGAGCGCGTCTTCTCTGGGACCTCTGTCCAATCAGAGCGAGTCTTCTCTGGGACCTCTGTCCAATCAGAGCGCGTCTTCTCTGGGACCTCTGTCCAATCAGAGCGCGTCTTCTCTGGGACCTCTGTCCAATCAGAGCGCGTCTTCTCTGGGACCTCTGTCCAATCAGAGCGCGTCTTCTCTGGGCACCAGCAGGACAGCTGTCGACATCAGTCAGCCTATAGCTTTAACACTGAATGGTGAACGAGAACAAGTACTATTGGTTGACAATGACAAGAAACGTAAATGTAATTGTTTGTTGTCATTGTTGTAAAGTTATTGTTTGCAACCTCAGGTTTCTACATATGGAGAATAAATGAATAAATAAATATAAAAGCCTGTACACCTGTGTGGTCAGTGTTGTGAGTGTTTCTTTAGATCACTGGTACCACTGCGCTTTTGTAACCCAGGTGAAAAGGGGTGTCAGCTAATAACAATCTAGCCAATCCCAGACCGCTCCCGAAATATACATATCCGGGGTTAGGCAGGGTCACTTCCTCTTCCTCTCATTCCACTCTGGCTGGTCGGCGTGTTGGGAGACACAGCGTTCTCGACAGATTCTTTCCTAAAACTCTCTACTGACAGCGGTGTTACCTGGATCACCTGGAAACCTTGTGAAGTTGTGAAGGCGAGCTAAACCTGGATAGAATTGAACTGAACTGAACCTCCCTTCCACAGTGTGGTAGGAATGAACTGAACCTTTTTTTTTTCTTCTGTCCCTCTTCCCGCACGGAAGCATTGAACTCTGAACTCTGGACTCTGGAACTAACTGAATGAAAAAGGCCTATCTTTTGTGTTTTGTATTGATGGTTATTGTGATTATTGCAATACAACATTTTGTTTAAACCTTACCTGTGTGTGGTGTGGTACTCATACGCATTGGGCTCCCAACCGAGCCTATCTTCTGTGCATCTCTAGTCTACTGGTCTAACTACAATTTCTAGTTTAGTAAATTCCACTTGCTACACTTTACTATATTACTAGTCTGCTACTATACTCCAATGCTATTTTTGTCTATAGTACTGCTACTATAGTATACTACTACTGCTGTATTACAATACTATATTAGTACTCTCCTAATACTGAAGTTAAAGGGTTCTGATGATATTGACCAGCATTACCTTTGCTGATATTACCATATTAAAATAACATAAATCTTGTTAAATTATACTATAATATTTCTAGACAGTACTAATGTTGATTTGTTATGATCTATTGCTAGACAGTCAATATATTGTTATAATAAGTTAGTTTTGCTGTTAAGCTGATATAATGAGCTGGTTGTGTTGTTTTAATATATTAGTATGTTAGTTTTGTGCTTCCGGCTTCCGTTTCCGGCAAATCCGGCAAATCTCTCAGTGAGCTCTGCCAATTCTCACTGTTTCGCTGTATTTATGTTTTTACTTCTTTTATTGATCCTTTTGCTTTTAGTTGTTTTTTGACACAACCTTTACCCACCAGAGCAATTTTAGCGCTCAGACCATCCTAAGCAGAGAACTGTTAGCTCTCCCATTAGTGTCCTGTCTGCCAGCTAGCTTAGCTAGGATTGTTTTTAGCCTGGTGGCTAAGTTTGACAGCCCTGTTTTTACGCTGATTACATTGATTTTATTTCTATTTTACCCTAATTTATCGGACGAGTGGAATACCTATCGAGCCTACCCGCAAGGACTGTCAGCAGCATAAGCTAACCGGAAGCTGATCCTCACAGCGGGCCCAGTTTTCTATACTCTGGACTGGGACTAGAACATCATGCCTCCATCATGCCTCCATGACCTCCTGACTGCACCAGCTGCCTCAGTCTGAGTCAAAGGATTGCAGAACTCAAAGGCAGAATATCCACTCCATCAGATCAAAGAGGAGCTCTTTGACTCCCTCCTGGTAGCAGCGGCCTCTCCAAACGTTAAGATGGACCCAACTCTCCCACGGCGCGGCACCGATACCGATGTCCAGCCGGCTCCGGCTCCGGTGGAGGATCCTTGGCCAAGCCCAAAGCCCAAAACCACCACCTGCTCAACACCCTCTGCCTCAGAGCCATGGTCATTGTACGAGGGAAAAAAGCTTGGAAACCGCTACCGGGTTCTGGATGAGCTGGAGAAGCCCTCCTGTCCTGTCCTCCAAGTGAGCCAGCCTGGTCTGTCTGTTACCCCCCGGGGACAGCTACTGTCCAACCTCCTGGCCTGGTCTGTCTGTTACCCCCCGGGGACAGCTACTGTCCAACCTCCTGGCCTGGTCTGTCTGTTACCCCCCGGGGACAGCTACTGTCCAACTTCCTGGCCTGGTCTGTCTGTTACCCCTGGGGACAGCTACTGTCCAAATTCCTGGCCTGGTCTGTCTGTTACCCCTGGGGACAGCTACTGTCCAACCTCCTGGCCTGGTCTGTCTGTTACCCCTGGGGACAGCTACTGTCCAACCTCCTGGCAGGCCGGTGCTACCTGCTCCCAACAGCTGGCTCCCCCAACAACACTAATTATTGGCAACTTGTCGTCTATGTGGTTCCACTTCTAAGTCTGGTAGTTCCTTTACTGGGTTTGGACCATCGAGTGCTACTTCAAATGACACAAGTATATCTGTGTCTTATATGTCTTATATATACAGTATGTCTTCCCTATCTTTATCATGTGCCACAGTGTCCTGTTGCCTTGTTCTCAGCTCTCCCATCCAGACCAGGGTAACTGATAGATCTGGGCCCCGTTTCAATACCTGGCAAACTGAGTTAACCAGATTAATTTGTTGACAATTTGGGATAAACCCAGGATTTTCCGTTTTAACAAAGCGAGTTAACAATTTAGCCAGACTTGTTACCAGGGCAACAGAGTCTGAAGCCCAAACCTGCAAAAACTCAGGTGTAAGCTTAAGTTAGCTGGATAGTATGAACATATAAAAGCCACCTGGTGAAATCGCACACATCCAACAGCAGAAATGAATGCAGCGTTTATATAAGAGGTTCTGGAGGGTTAGGGTCATTATAAGGAGCATTTAGAAGGGAACGTGTTTTTACAGATTGACAAGTGCACGCAAATAATTGTCTTTATGAACGATATCGATTTAGTCGTGATTAATTATTTACCTGCAGCAATTAAAAGGACGGCATCACAAACTCCACAGAGTGAAGCTCAGTCACACAGACACTATGCTTCAGGTCTTCTTCAGGCACATTTTTATATCCACAGCATAAAGTGTTTCATAACCTTCAAGCAATAGGCTATTGAGAGCAACAGTGACAATTCTGATGCAAAGAATAATGTCCACTTGGATATTATTTGAAAGTGTAGAACTACAATAAAGAGGCTGCCTGTTTACAATATATTTTTATATCATATATCTTTTCTTGCCACTGACAGATGCCCTGGCAAGTCATTAAAAATAATATACTTTTTAAAGCACAAGAGTCCAAATATGGGCTTACAACCACTTTACAATTTAGCAGAATTAAATTAGCCACACTCTTTACTGAATAAAAGTCTTCTTATGTATTTATATTTTCTGGCTCCCTCAGTTTAGCCGCTCTGTTGGATTTGCTGGATAATATAGTTTTTTCTTCCGGTCAAAAATGTGACTTGGTAAACTAAAAACCACACTAAAAATAAAAGCAATATAAAGGTTACATTATGAGAATTTAAAAAAGTTTTTCAATATGTTACGTCATCCTGCTCGTGTCCATATAAGGAGTGTAATCCTGTTTTGCCGTGCGATTCATCTCCGTAGCAGAGCGGGTTATCCGAGATAATTTTATTTAAAACAAAGTGCTCATTGTTGGTGATTTTAATATTCACGTTGATTTTAGCTCTAGCACTTTTTGTTTTTTTTTAAGATTTATTTTTGGCATTTTATGCTTTATTGGACAGATATAGTGAAAGAGAGACAGGATAGTATGGGAGAGAGAGCGAGGGGAGGACATGCAGCAAAGGACCGGACTGGAACCCGGGTCGCTGTGGGTGGGACTGAGCCCGACACACACACACTTTAAACCTGGTCCAACATGTGTCCGGTCCTTCACATCACCCTACCCTGGACCTAGTTTTCACTCTTGGTTTTAATCTCAATAACCTTGATCTGGAGGATAGTTCCATCTCTGCCCATAAATGTATCAACTTTGACACCAAAATTCAAGTGGCTAGTACACAACACAAGCATTTGATTCGCTCCCGCATCTTTAATGGTCATTTTGCTGCTATATTTTCATCGTTTTTTTTCAGTTTCTAGTGGCATTATGTCTCAGTGTAGCAACACTGACAACCTAGTAAACAGTTTTCACAACCTTTACTTGTCTGCTCTAGATTCCAATGCTCCTTTTAAAACCCGGTTAAAACCAGTCAGACCAACCCCTTCAATAAATAACAATATTCCTGACCTCAAAAAAGAGAGAGGTGGAGAACAGAGCAGAGATGGAAATCCTCCAAACTTCAGGTTCACTTATCACAAATGAAACATTTCAGGTTTAGGTTCAGGTCTTTATTGTCCCACAAGGGGAAATTCATTTTGCAGCAACTCACAATAAAAACAATAAGATAAACCTTTTCTCTCTCTCTCTGACTCCAGCTCCGCTACAGAATAAACTTCACAGGTCACAAGACTGTTTATCTTCCCAGCTTTCCCACTTTACAGTCTACTTTGAACACTGACTCATGGCAGATACCCAGTTGATTATGATTTAATATGAGAGACAATTGAGTGACTCTATGTAGGGGGGTAAACGGGGGAGGGGGAGTGGGGGTGGAGGTAGAGGGTTCGGGGGGAAGCAACTGGCTGGAGGACAGGGAGGAAGGGAGGTCGGGGGTTTGCTGGTAGTAGGTTAGGTTGTGCTTTATGTATTTTCTATTTTTATCATCAATTTTTTTTAAATAAATTTTCTTTTTCTTATGTTACAATACTACTATTTACTTTATATTAAAGTAGTCTAATTGTGGCAGGTTTATTCTTTCATGGAATGTACAGCTGCAGCTATTTAGATGTTTTAAATTTTAAAATGTTGCAGTGCTGCAAGAAACTCACTCAGCAGCACAATGTAACTAAATTTGAGAACAGTATCTTTAAAGTAGCACCATACTGATCAGTATCAGTATCAGAGTAATTATTTTATTTCGATCCAATCTTAAAATTAATATTGTAGGAAAAGGCAGTGATCAGGAGGGAAGGATTGCTTACGTGAAAACTATTATTGAAGGAGGAAACATTTTCAATGTATGCACCCGATACATACAATAGTTCTTTTTTTGTCAAGTCAAGTTTATTTGTAGAGCACATTTAAAAACAACTGTAGTTGACCAAAGTGCTGCACAGTGCAAAGATGCCAGACAGTGGGCACACAATGAAAGAAACAAAACATATCAAATACAATGAATAAGAGTACACAGAAATCAAAAACAGGGAAACAACAGGTGTACACACACACACACACACACACACACACACTCTCACACACACACATACACACACACACACACACACACACCTCTACCCACAGAGCAGTCAGGAGGATTCAAACGCTAAGGGGTATAAATTAGTTTTTAACCTGGATTTAAAAGTTGATGGAGGGGGCGGACCTGACTGAGAGGGGAAGGGGCTGAAACTGCCAAGGCACGATCTCCCCTGAGCTTCAGTCTAGACCGTGGAACTACCAAGAGGTCTTGGGTTAGATATGACCTGAGGACCCTGGGGGTCGCAGGGGTGCAGAGGAGCTCTGACAAATAAGCAGACGCTAACCCATTAAAGGCTTTAAAAACAAACAGAATTTTAAAATTGATTCTGAATCGTATGGGGAGCCAGTGAAGAGAGGCCAGCACAGAGGTGATGTGGTCCCTCTTCCTGGAGCCAGTCACAAGCCTGGCAGCAGTGTTTTGGACTAGTTGTGTATTGTGTGACATGGAAGATTGACTAATACCAAAATATAGGGAGTTACAGTAATCCAGTCGAGACTAAATGAAAGCATGGATGACTGTTTCAAAATCACAGAATGAGACAAATTGTTTGATTTTGGAGATGTTTCTTACTTGGAAGAAGCTGGCTTGAACTACTGATTTGACCTGTTTTTGGCAGACGGTTTGACATAGGTAGCTTGCTGGCCCAGGTTTTTGGTAATAATGTTTGTGAAAATCGGGAGGGCCGAATAAAACAATTTCAGATTTGTTGTTTAATTGAAGAAAGTTTTGAGCCATCCAGCAGTTTATGTCCTCAAGGCAGTTTTTTAGATTCCTTAAAGTGTGTTGGTCATCAGGTCTTTAGGGGGAGGTAAAGCTGTGTATCATCTGCATAACAATGGAATTAAATATATTTTTGAATGATTTGACCCAGTGGGAGCATGTAAATGGAGAAAAGAATTGGACCTAGAATAGAACCTTGAGGGACCCCACAGGTGATATTGGCTGAGGATGAAGAGAAGGAGCCTATATTGACAGAGAAGGTTCTGTTATTCAGGTGTGAGGTGAGCCAGGCCAGAGCTCTGCCAACAATACTGACTCCATTTTGGAGACGGTCAATTAATATGGCATGGTCAGCAGTGTCGAAGGCAGCAGTGAGGTCTAGTAGGAGTAGTAGTGCACAATCTCCAGAATCAGTAGCAAGGAGCAGGTCGTTTGATATTTTAAGCATGGCTGATTCTGTACTATGGAGGGCCCTGAAACCAGATTGGACTTTCTCAAGGATGTTATTGTGATTCAGATGTGACATGAGCTGTGACAGAACAACCTTTTCAATAATTTTAGATAAAAATAGTAATTTAGATATGGGTCTGAAATTGTTGAGAATGGAGGGATCTAGGTTTGTTTTTTAAGGAGGGGCTCTATATCAAGTTCTTCACAAAATTAACCAATTAAAGCTTTTTCAGGGGGTGATTACAATACAGTTATGGATCCATTAATGGACAAAACAACTAAGACTAATAATGTATCCTCGAACACTCTGGCTTTGCAGAATTTACTTTCTGATTCTGGCCTTTCGGATACATGGAGAATGCATAATCCCTGTAAAAGAGAATATAGATAAGTGAAGTGTGCTTTATGCTGGTGTCGCCTCAGCAGAGCGGTCAGGCCGGCCCGCCAAAGTATTTCAGAAGTTTGTGGTAGAATGAACCCGTTAAAAACTGTTTTAAAAGCTGCTTATTTAAAAATAATTAGTAACTATTTTTTATTACATTAGTGACTATAATAACTGGAACAATAGTGACTTGTCAAAAAAAAAAAAAAGCACATTTTTAGTGACTAGTGCACTTTGAGGATTAAATGTTGAAACGGCCTGCCATAGTTGCTGTAGTTTAACCCTTAAATTTCCCCTTAAAGGAATAGTTCACCCAAAAATGAAAATCCAGTCTTCATCTCCTTCCTCATGTCAGTTGAAACACGGTGAAGTTTGTTCGTCCATAAAACAATCAAGAGCTTCCACGACTTCATAGCAGCTTCTCCAAAACAACTGAAGTCTTTGGGGACCGATCTTCAGATCTTCAGATCTTCAGAGTTCAGAAAAGAGCAGAAAAACAGAAAATATCCATAAAGTTTCTCCATTCAGCTCTGCAGCAGAATCCAAGTCTAGGGTAGGATGCGGTGTCCTACCCTAACCAAATTTGGAAAACTTTTCCAAGTCTCCTCAAGCCAACGATCAGCAACTTTTAAAGCCCAATCATAATCACCTGCATGTGCAATATGTGCTGTGCTCACTCATTATTCAATGTCACCCTGGTCACTTTATCCTTATTTTAACCTTTTATTAATCTTGCCTATCATTGTATTTTATTGTATTATTTATAATTGAATTTTCTATTATTATTTTATTTGTATTTTTTTTATTATTATTAAACCTTTATTTAACCAGGTGAGTCCCATTGAGATTACAAGATCTCTTTTTCGAGGGAGCCCTGGCCAAGACAGCAGCAATACAAAGTTTCAAACAACATACAAGCAAACATTAAAAGCATGTAAAACAAAACATACAAACATGCAACTCGCAGAATCATATGCCTACAAGACGGACAGGAGGAAACAGGTCTAGCTAAGGAAGCAAGTGCAAGTTCCAAATGAATTTGCCTCCAAACCCTTCACTACATTTTTGAATGCCCTAATCGGGATCAGCACATCAAGCTGCAAATCTGCAAGTGGTTCCAGGCTGCAGGAGAACATAAAGGCCCGTTTGCCAAATTCAGTGCGAACCTTAGGGACAGACAGTAAGAGGGTGTCATTAGAGCGCAAACAATAATTACTGGTTTTGAGTGAGATATACTCACAAAGGTAAGAGGGGAGCAGCCCGAGGATGGACTTATAAATAAATATGTACCAATGAGTGAGTCTGCGCAAGGCCAATGAGGGCCACTGAACTCTGGCATATAGGGTGCAATGATGAGTGAGAGCTTTGCAGCCTGTGACAAACCTCAGAGCGCTGTGGTATACAGTATCCAGCCAATGCAAGCACTGGGCAGAGGCGTGCATATACAACAGATCGCCATAATCAAGCAAGGGCAGGAATGTAGCCTCAACCAAGTTTTTCCTGGCAACAAAGGAAACGCAGGATTTATTTCTAAAATAAAAACCTAGTTTAAGCTTCAGTTTCTTTACTAAGTTTTCAATGTGAAGTTTAAAAGTTAAACGATCATCAATTAAAATACCTAGATACTTGTATTGTGACACTAATTCAATCTGACTGCCCTGCAAGGTTACAATGTCAGGAAGAGGAGCTAATGTCTTCCTGGCATTAGAAAACAACATCAATTTAGTTGCAGCATTCAACACAAGTTTCAGATCAAACAACTGTGATTCTACAATACCAAAGGCAAACTGCAAATACTCAAGTGATTGAGCAAAGGTGGCACCGCAGCAGTAAATGACAGTATCGTCGGCATAAAAATGAAACAGCGCATTAGGAACATTTTGACCCAGGTTGTTAATATAGATAGTAAACAAAAGTGGACCCAAAACAGAACCTTGGGGGACCCCTGACGCAACATGTAGTACACTGGAGGAAGTGCCATCAAATCTGACACATTGTGTCCTTTCAGAGAGGTAATTTTCAAACCAGCCAACAGCCTGCTCAGACAACCCAATATTGAGCAGCCGTTGCTTCAGGATGAGGTGGTCAACTGTGTCGAAGGCCTTTGAAAGATCGATAAAAAGAGCGGCACAGGTTTTTTTGTGATCCAGTGACTCAATTATATCATTGACAACCTTTAGGGATGCCGTGATGGTACTGTGTTGTTTTCTGAAGCCAGACTGGTACAATGAAAGGATATTATTAGCGCTCAGGAACTCCTTCAGTTGATCACTTACCAATCCTTCAAGGACCTTCGACAAGACGGTTAAGTTGGAAATAGGCCTATAATTGTTTAGTGATGTAGGGTCCCCCCCTTTTGACAGAGGGAGAACATGGGCAGATTTCCACATTTTTGGGATGACATTTTGAGAGACAGTGAGGTTAAAGATGCTTGATAAGGGTTTAGCAATAGAATCAGCTGCAAGTTTAAAAAAATATGGTTCCAGATTATCTGGACCTGCAGGTTTTTTGGTGTCCAGTGAAAGAAGAGCTCTGTGAACTTCATCAGCAGCGAAGGGAACAAAATAAAAGGGCTGACCCTCAAAAATACAATCAACAATCATGTCTGAGGAAGGCAAGGTTTTTAAAGGCAGGGACTGGTTAAACAGAGAACCGGAGGCAATGAAGTGCTCATTGAAACATTCCAGCATAGCAGATTTATCAGAAATGGATCTGGTGTCCTTGACAATGCAAGGAGGCAGTTCATTTCGAATATCATTGGCCGAAATAGATTTGATAGCTTTCCAGAATTTCCTGGGATTATTCAAATTGTTAGTCGTTGCGGACAAATAAAATTCAGATTTGGCTCGTCTGGTAAATGAAGTGAAAAGATTGCGTAGTTGCCTAAAATGGAGCCAATCGGCCTCAGTCCCTGTTTTCCTAGCCTTCGCCCAGGCCAAATTTCTTCTTAGCCAGGTCAGGGGAAAACCAAGCGTTGTCTCGTCCCTTCACTCTAAACCTTCGTACAGGAGCATGTTTATCCACAATATGCGAAAACCAATCATAAAAGAGTGTCCAAGCATTTTCAACATCATCAATAAGATCGATTTTTTCCCAATCGTGGTAGAATAGATCATGTAAGAAACCTTGTTCAGAAAAGTGCTTCATATCTCGTTTTATAACAAAGCGAGGCTTGGACTTGGGAATTTTGGCGTTTCTAATTGCAGCAATTACACAGTGATCACTAACATCGTTTGCAAAAACACCAGTCTCAGAGTACTTGTGGGGAGCATTAGTTAAAAACAGATCAATTAAAGATGATTTCTCTGGGTATTTGGGGTTAGGGTGTGTGGGGCGCCCGATAATTTGGGTAAGATTTAGTGAGCTACAGAGATCTTTAAAACTGTCAGATATAGGCTTTAGCCAATCCCAATTTAGGTCACCTGTCAGAATGATCTCGCTGTACTGCAGCTGTGATAGTAACTGCGAGAGTGTTGGGAGTGCATCATCAACAGCTGACGGCGGTCTGCAGCACCCAGCTATAGTGAAACAAAACCCTTTAGATATCTCAATATTTAGGGCCAGAAACTCCAATTGTTTGCCGACAGATTTAGAGAGCACGACATTCACATGAAATTTGCTCTTTACAAAAATAGCTACCCCACCCCCTCTCTTGGGGCGATCAGTTCGATAAACATTATACCCGCCAATAGAGATAACTTTATCTGTAATGGATTTAGTGAGCCAGGTTTCAGATAGGACAATAACGTCAGCATCAGTTGATTTAGCCCAGATACGTAATGAATCAATTTTAGGGAGCACACTACATATGTTCAAATGAATAACACCTAGACCAGATCTGCACTTAAAGTCAGCCGGAGTATTACAAACCTTAATGTCAGTGTCAGCTGGGCCAGGGTTAGGCTGCACATTACCGGAGATTAACAATAAAAGAAAAATCAGATATCTCTGTTTTGTAACACCGTAGGGCGACTCATTTTTAGAATGTATCATGTTAACAAAGTCAGCAAGAGAATTCTCAGAAAACACAAAACAGCATTTCAAAACAGAAAGGCACAGAAGGCGAAGCAAGTCGAAGGAATTGAAAAAGTCCGCATGGGGATGTCTCGGCATCTGCCCATGCAGTTCATAGGGGAAAGTGCTAGAGAGCGCGCTTGGCACGACTGGCGGAGAGTGCTCCTCCCCTGGTACACTCTCCCGACGATGGACGGTTAACCCATAGTTCCAGAGCGAGAGCGCCATAAGCAACGCAAGAGGAAATTTCATTGTCAGTACTGCAATTCAGTTTGCAAGGTAGTGATATAGTTCGATTTGTGAGGCGTTTCAGTAAAAGTGGTTCGATTTGTGAAATAGTTCAGGTCAGTTTATGGGGGAGTCCAGTTTGTAAATGTAGCCTACGTGTGAGTGTGTGTGTGTCGGCTATGGAAGTGGGGAAAGGGGAAAGGAGGAGAGGCAGCTGAGTCGGAGGTAGGCCAGCAGCAGAGCAGCGAGCACACAGGGAGGAAGCCAGAAGCGGAGCAAGCAAGGGGAGAGCCACGCGGAAGAGGAGAGGCACCCGATCTGATAGGCCCCAGGATGCAGCACAGGCTTCAGTGCAGGTGGATAGGCCCCAGGATGCAGCACAGGCCTTGATGCAGATGGGATAGGCCCCACGATGCAGCACAGGCCTCAGTGCAGGTGGGTAGGCCCCAGGGTGCAGCACAGGCCTTGATGCGGATAGGATAGGCCCCAGGATGCAGCACAGGCCTCAGTGCAGGTGGGTAGGCCCCAGGATGCAGCACAGGCCTCAGTGCAGATTGGATAGGCCCCAGGATGCAGAACGGGCCACAATGCAGCCGGAGAGGCCCCAGGGTGCAGAATAGGCCACAATGAAGCTGGATGGGCCCCAGGATGCAGAACAGGCCGCAATACAGTCAGATAGGCCCCAGGATGCAGCACAGGCTCCACTGCAGTTGGAGGTCCCAGGATGCAGCTCAGGCCTCAGTGTAGACTGGATAGGCCCCAGGATGCAGAGCAGGCCACAATGCAGATCAGGTAGGCCCCAGGATGCAGCACAGGCCTCAGTATAGTTGGAGAGGCCCCAAGATGCAGAACAGGCCACAGTGTAGTTGGATAGGCCACAATTTGCAGTGCAAAAACAGGTATTCCAAATATATTATGAATCAGCAACATAAAAAACCTTTGTAGAAGATGGGAAATGGCGCTAAAATCCAATGAAATATACGAGTTACAAACAGACACTCGACAGAGACAATAGACATGCTGCCATCTTGGAAGGGGGTGTGGCCAAAACTGTTATTTTGCACTGGTACTGCACTATTCTACTCTACTAATATATTTCTTACTTCTTGCTCTTTTAATTTTAACTTGTGAATTGTGACTGAAATGATTTCCCGCAGGGATCAGTAAAGTCTTCTTAATCTGAATCTGAAAAATTGATCAGCTTATAAATCCTGTCTGAACATCTGCCTCCTCCATCGAGGAGTGTGAAAAGTTGCTTCTCATCCGTTCCACAATACACAATTTGGTGGCATCGCATTTATGCGTCATTGACAGAGTAGCAGAATGCGCACTCAATATGCAAACTATTACCTAAATATACAAAAATGAAAACGCACGTTCGCACACTCTTCTCTGGATTTGCTGACACTTATTATGAGCCAATATCTGAGCGGCATAGCCTTGATGTAAACAATGCAGCTAAAACGTGTGTGTAATAGCCTCTCCGTGGAGAGGTGTGTGTGTGGCTTCATACCTTCACCAGGTCTCCATCCCTCCGCCTGTCACCTGAGTCTCAGTCAGGCTCCTGCTGCTCCTCCAGGGGAGTTCAGGCTCCTCTTTGGCTTTATTTGTGGTCAGCATGTTGTTTCACCTCCTCATATCATACCAGCGCTTTTATCTCCGCTAAATCGCGCTTGTGGTGCCCAACTGCTTCACTGTATGTCATTCCAGAGTGACTTTTTACGCGCGAGTAAAACATCTCTTCTCTTCTTTGCAGCTCTTTGGGGTTTTTTCTGCCACCAACACTTCCAGCTCCACTGGAGAGAAATTTGCACTTCTATTCCCCATCATTACGTTGCTGCAAATAGGCTATTGTGCGCATTGTTTGGCCCTTATATTTGTACAGTCGCAATTATAATTAATTATCTGCGCCTCCGCTCATTTGCGTGCGCTACTTTAGTAAATACCATGCGCTGGCAGTACAAATTTCACCCGCAATTGCTTTTGTGCTGCGCCTGGAATTATGACATGTTAGTAGATCCGGGCCCTTGTGTTTGTGTAAATGACTTATGCTGCTTTTCCACCGCATGGTACCGGCTCAACTCGCCTCGCCTCGACTCACCTCGACTCTACTTGCTTTTGGTAGTAAGGTTTTCCACTGCAGATAGTACCCCCTCAATGTGCCCCACCCCCCACAACTAGTCGTCATAGCGACGCCGCGACGCCGCATGAAACGCGACACACAGCAACAATGAAGGATATCGAAGGGTTGATTGTCGGTATGTGGCTGTTAGTCACAGCAAGGAAACAGATTTTATTTCAGAAGAGGCTGAAGGCAGCCAGACAACAGACTGCTCTCTGGCTGCTCAAGGCGACGCAAGAGGGTAAGCTAACCGCTAACCTGGTAGCTAACATTAGCATTATGTCCCATGTCGCGATGATGATTCTCTCTGACCAATCAGTAGTCTGCAGTGTTTTTACGTCACCGTTTGGTATCGCCTCAGCTCGCTTGGAACTTTGACGGAGGTGCTACGAAAAAAAGTACCAGGTACTAGGTAGTCTGGTACCTGGTACTTGCGAGTCGAGTCGAGCCGGTACCATGCGGTGGAAAAGCGGCATTAAATTGAAAGTGATGAGATTTGTTCTAGCAGACGACGGAATTTAAATTCTGTTTTCTGAATTTGTATCGAATGATTGAATTTATTGAAGTTGAAACTGATTATAGAAATCAAACTCATGATGCTTTTACCAAGTTTTTATCCTATTAAAACCATATAGCATTGAAAAGTCCTAGATATTTATTTATATTTATTTTATTTGTATTTATATCTCAGTCATTGTATACAGTACAAACTTCATTCAAATTTCAAAATGCTCAGTATGCCATGGGGATTACACTTGCACATTGGTCCACATGACACATTTACCTCAGAGGCCCCTGAGGTCATCAAGTGCTTGGACCCCTCCAATATGCGCTTGCGGCTATATTTGTATTAGATTGTATTTCTTTCTGTTCAGCACTTTGTAAACTGTTGTTTTGAAAGGTGCTTTACAAATAAAGTGTATTATTATATAATGTGCTGGTTGTGTTGTTTCTATATAAACATCGAACAAAAAGTTCGGAAATTTGTGTTTGGTAGATTATTTCTCTGTTGTAACAATGCTTCTTGGCAATACATTTTATACCGTTGGAAAGCCTGTTTATTTCCCTTTTAAATGGAGCCTCATTTGTAAGGAACATGCATTTGTGGGATGAGCAGCACAGCTGAGTATGTGGGTTGCACTCATGAAAAATTTGCCAAATCTTCTCTGCCAATGCCAAACAGCTTATTCTGCTGTTGCTATTGACTCTTGTTTGGTGTTGTTTGGTGGATTGGATGATTGAAGTCTATCAGTAACAAGGAAGAAACAAGACATATTGGCAATTTTACAATTTATTCATTTAACAAACAGTCAGGAGCCTCAGTAGCGTGTGGAAGAACCATACACAGCCACAACAGCCTGGCACCTCCTCCTCATGCTGGTCACCAGCCTGGTCACACACTGCTGTGGGACGGCATTCCACTCCTCAACCAGGATTTGTCGCAAGTCAGCCGACGCGGTTGTGTCGGTCACTCTAGCACGAACAGCACGCCCAAGCTGATCCCATAAGTGTTCAATTGGGTTGAGGTCAGGACTGTTGGCAGGCCGTTCCATTCTCTCTACTCCCAAATTCTGGAGGTAGTCTCTGATAAACCCCGCTCTGTGGGGGCGAGCGTTGTCATCTTGGAGGATGGAATTCGGTCCCAGACTGTGGAGATACGGGATCGCCACTGGTTGCAGAATCTCATCTCGATATCTCTCTGCATTGAGATCACCTCCAGTGATGACAAGCCTTGTTTTTCCAGTGATGGAGATGCCGCCCCACACCATCACACCGCCTCCACCAAAAGGTGTTACTCTATCGGTGCAGCGATCAGCATAGCGTTCTCCCCGTCTTCTCCACACTTTGACCCTACGATCCAACTTCCGTAGGCAGAATCTGGACTCATCGCTGAACATAACGTTCCTCCACATGTTCAGGTTCCAGTGCAGGTGTTGCCGACACCAGCGCAAACGGGCCTGACGGTGAAGGGCAGGTCATGGCGGGCCTCCTGGCAGCCCCATGAGCCCGGAGATCGGCTGCGTGCGGTCTGTTCCGGATCGTCTGGGCCGAGAGCCGTGCGCCATATCGTCCTGCAAACCTTGACTGCAAATCTGTAGAAGACAGCCTACGGTTCCTAAGTGCTGAAAGGGTGAGGAACCGGTCTTCTTGGGGTGTCGTCTTATTGGGACGCCCACTTCGCGGTCTGTCTCTGACATCCCCCGTTTCATGGAACTTGGCCTTCAGTTTGGAGATGGTACTATGGCTCACTCCAAATAATGCCGCAACTCGCTTTTGTGGAACACCAGCTTGAAGTTGCCCTATCGCACAGGCCTTATCGAGATCAGACAAACGTGGCATGCCGATTCTTGGAGCAGACACCAATTGACCACTGTAGCAGGGCCCATGCTCACAGGTGCTGACAATCAGGTGCCAATCAGGTACCTGATTGTCAGCACCTGGGGGTACCGGAAGCTCAAAACAAGAGTCAATAGCAACAGCAGAATAAGCTGTTTGGCATTGGCAGAGAAGATTTGACAAATTTTTCATGAGCGCAACCCACATACTCAGCTGTGCTGCTCATCCCACAAATGCATGTTCCTTACAAATGAGGCTCCATTTAAAAGGGAAATAAACAGGCTCCAATGGTATAAAATGTATTGCCAAGAAGCATTGTTACAACAGAGAAATAATCTACCAAACACAAATTTCCGAACTTTTTGTTCGATGTTTATAAATGTTTTTGTTGTAATGTGCTGGTTATGTTGTTTTAATATATACATGTTATTGTTTGTTTCAGGACCAGTTTGACAACCTGGAGAAACATACTGGTTGGGGAATCGACTTCCTGGAGCGTTACTCTAAGTTTGTTAAGGAGAGAGCAGATATCGAACTCAGCTATGCCAAACAGATCAGGTACCCAAGTTAACCCACCCTGACCCACCCTGACCCACTCTGACCCAACCTGACCCACCCTGACCCACGCTGACCCACCCTGACCCAACCTGACCCACCCTGACCCACTCTGACCCACCCTGACCCACTCTGACCCAACCTGACCCAACCTGACCCACCCTGACCCACCCTGACCCACTCTGACCCACCCTGACTCACTCTGACCCACCCTGACCCACCCTGACCCACCCTGACCCACTCTGACCCACCCTGACCCACTCTGACCCACCCTGACCCACCCTGACCCACCCTGACCCACTCTGACCCAACCTGACCCACTCTGACCCACCCTGACCCACCCTGACCCATTCTGACCCACCCTGACCTATTCTGACCCACCCTGACCCACTCTGACCCATTCTGACCCACCCTGGCCCACGCTGACCCACCCTGACCCACCCTGACCCACTCTGACCCACCCTGACCCACCCTGACCCACTCTGACCCCACTCCTATACTCCGATATAACTTGTGTTAGCCAGGTGATATGACTAGTGCCTTCCTGTCTTCCTGTCTCTCCCTCTCTCTCTTTTACGGTCTGTCTCTCTGCCTGTGTCCTTTCTTGTCTTACTGCCCGTCTGGCTTTCTCCCTCTCTTTATGCCTGTCTCTCTCTGCTTGCCCGTCTGTCTCTCTGTTTGTCTCTGTCTTCTCTGCCTGTCTGTCTCTATACCTGCCTGTCTGTCTCTGTATCTACCTGTCTGTCTCTCTACCTGCCTGTCTGTCTCTCTGTAGGAACCTGTCTAAGAAGTATCATCCTAAGAGGAGCAGAGAAGAGGAGAGCAGGTCAGACCAGCAAACCTTATTCCTTCACTGTTAGCATTGTTAGCATTCCCATTGTTATCAACGGGTTTAACTGTGGAGAGAATATGAATCTTTACAACTTACATGATTAAAAGAAACCTGGGGCTCACTTCAGAGGTGCATTCATAAAAAATAGCAGTACTCTTGGCTTGCACATTGTACTGCACGGAAGGTTGTGAATAAGACAGTGTCATACCAAAGGGATGAGTAATTGTTTTGTGATTGGTAGAAGAGGTGGGAGAAATCAGCTAGTAATAAATTCCAGAAAAGGAGACCAAGACTTTTGGAATTAATTGTAGTTATTTTTAAGAGTTCCAGACAGCTTTTCTAATGTGGAGTGCTCAGTTAGAAGGTTGAACCAGTGATTATGGAAAGTTTTGATCTATTTTCCCAGTTGAGAAGAATAACTTGTAGCTATTGTTAGAGATGTTAAAATGAAAGGTTTAAAGTGTGTAGGAATGTGGATGGAGGAGAGATCACCTAGTAAACAAACAGAAGGGCAAAGGGGGATACTGAGGCCGAGAATGGTGGACAGTCTGCTCATGACCTTGGACCAGGATGATTGAATGTATGAGCAGAGCCACAATGCATGAACATGGTCATCAGTGGAGTCAGGGCAGTGAGAGCATTTGTCATTATCGGTGAATCCCATAAGGTGAAGTTTGTGAGTGGTGATATGTGTTCTATGTAGGATTTTGTACTGTATTAACTGAGTCTTGGAGTTGCCTGTCGTGGAAAAAGTATTGTTGCATATGGTTTGCCAGTCTATGTTTGAGCAATGTAGTTGAAGGTCAGAGGTCCATTTATCTATATGCAGTGAAACTGTCATGCTTGTGACTTTTTGCCTGGTCTAGGTTTTGTATTTTTTTGTATGTTTCCCTGTCTAGTTCTTAGTTCTACGTGTACCTTGTTACCTGTCTGCCCCAGCTGTGTCTCATTTGTAATCACCCCCCATGTGTATATTAGTCTTGTTCCCCAGTCAGTCTTTGTCGGTTCATTGTTCTGTTACTTGTGTCAGTTTGTGTAGAGCTCTTGTTTTTTGGTTTCTTGTGTCACCTGCTATATGTTCATTAAACACCCAGTCTTGGGGTTTTGATCACAACCTGCCTCGCTGTCCTGCGTTTGGGTCCTCACCACACCCCCTCGTGACAGAATGAACCGACCAGCCTGGACCCAGCAGACAGCACCCAGCTACCACACAGCCTGCCTTCTCCTGGTGAGCCCCGCTCGTCTGTTTGACCTGCGCTCTCAAGCCTACCCTCTCGTCCCGGCAGTGGAAAAAAGCTCCGGGGGGTTCCAGCCCCTTTCCCTGCCTGCTTCTGTCTTCCCAGCGCTCTCAAGCCTACCCTCTTGTGTCCTGGCAGTGGAAGAAAGCTCCGGGGGGTTTCAGCCCCTTTCCCTGCCTGTCTGTCTGACCTCCCGTCTCGATCCCCAGCGCCCCTCTCAAGTCCCCCTTCCTCATGGACCGTGTGGGACGTCAAGAGCCGTCCCTAGAGGGGGGGTACTGTCATGGTTGTGACTTTTTGCCTGGTCTAGGTTTTGTATTTCTTTGTATGTTTCCCTGTCTAGTTCTTAGTTCTACGTGTCCCTTGTTACCTGTCTGCCCCAGCTGTGTCTCATTTGTAATCACCCCCCATGTGTATATTAGTCTTGTTCCCCAGTCAGTCTTCGTCGGTTCATTGTTCTGTTACTTGAGTCAGTTTGTGTAGAGCTCTTGTGTTTTGGTTTCCTGTGTCACCTGCTATATGTTCATTGAACACCCAGTCTTGGGGTTTTGATCACAACCTGCCTCGCTGTCCTGCATTTGGGTCCTCACCACACCCCCTTGTGACAGAAACAGAGTTGTCATGAGAGAGAAGGATCTTGTATATTTGAGATATCTTTTGGTTGGTTTGAGAAGAGGAGCTTCTGGTATAGGGGCGGTGGTGGATTGTGAAGGCTATTGGTCTTGTTAATGATGTTTTTTAGTTTAATGTATTGAAAAAAGCAGTGGTCCAGAATAAGAGATAGTTTATTCTTGGGAGGATGTTCATCTTCACTGCGGAGATGCGACCTGTTAGAGATATTGGTAACCTGTTCCATCTTTCTAAATAATTTTTAATTGTCTGTAATGTTGGGATGAAGTTTAATTTGAACAATTCTTTCAGATTATGTGAGATGTGGATTCCTAGATATTTAATTGTGGAAGGTTGTCCAAAGGGTAGATTCTTGACCTCAGTATCCCAGACATAATTTGCTACAGGCAGAGTCTTGGATTTGGACCAGTTGATAGAATAGCCAGACACCATGCTATATGTGTTAATCAGATTATGGATTGATGGAAGGGAGATTGATGGGTTAGTTATATATAATAAAATGTCATCTGCATACAAGCTGATTCTGTGATTGAATGACTTAGTTTGGATACCTGATATGCTGTGATTTTGTCTGATAGAAGCTGCTAGGGGTTCTATGACGAGGGCGAACAGTGATGGAGATAAAGGGCATCCTTGTCTTGTGCCTCTTTCAGGTTGGAAGGGTTTTGAGATGCAGCCATTGGTGATTACAGAAGCGTGTGGTGAATTGTACAATATCCTGATCCATTTGGTGAAATAAGGGCCAAATCCAAAATGTTCCAAAACGGCAAAGAGAAAGGGCCAACCCACCCTGTCAAACGCCTTTTCAGCATCGAGGGATACTATAATAGAAGGAGTTTTGGGGTGGTGTGGAGAGGTGGTATCATTGAATAGTTGTATTAGATTGAAAAGTCTTCGCAAATTATCTGAGGAATGTCTCCCTTGGATGAATCCAGTTTGGTCTGGGTGAATAAGAGATGAAATTTAAAGAAACTACAACATTAATATTAATTACTACTAAATCACTACTGTTGCATTACTGCAACATTCTACTCAATGCTGCTACTTTACTACTACAGCAATACTACTATAGCATTACTTCTACATTACTATTACAACAGTATTACTACTACTGCATTATTAATACTACACTACAACTCCTACAGCATTACTACCTTCTTCTTGGTGCCAGTTATCTTTGAACTCCTATGTTGAGTAGCCAATCAGCTGAGAGTTAAAGCTGACAGGTGATTGGTTGTTTCAGGTACACATGGTGTTGCGCCTTCACAGCGACGCTCCGAGAGTTGAATGACTACGCCGGCCAGCGGGAGGCGCTCGCAGAAAACCTGCACACACACATCGTGACCGAGCTAACACGCTACACACAGGACCTGAAGGCCGAGAGGAAATCGGTAAAACACACACATACATACACACACACACACACAGTTTGACTTTTTTTTTCATACTGAAGATAGATTGGTCTAACTGCTGAAACACACCTGTCAATCAATAGTAGCTTTTAGTCGAGACTCACAGCCATAGATCTGGTTTAGTTTGAATAGACCTACTGTACAGCAACCAGCAGGATAAAGATCCCATGTTATTTTGTATTTGTATTTGTATACTTTATTATCCCTGTGGGGAAATTTGTCCTCTGCATTTGACCCATCCTATACACACACTAGGAGCAGTACAGCGCCTGGGGAGCAACTCCAGTTCTTTTGCCAGTGTCTTGGTCAGGGGCGCTGACAGGAGTATTAACCCTAACATACTGTACATGTGTTTTGATACACACATTAAATACAATAACCACACAAATTAAACACACACTAGAGACACACACACACACACATAAACATACACATCAAACACAATCTAAATACACACACGTGTAAAACACACTAAACACACATTCCATATTGAATAAATCCTGGCCAAAACTGGGTCATTTATTCAGGTCACTGGATCCCCCCCCCCCCCCCCCCACACACACACACACAGAGGACTGGTTGCAGTGTGTTACGGCAAATGGAAGTATCTTGTGTCTCCGGTATTCAGACCCGCTGGCTGGAAGTAATATGGAGAGGTTAGTGTGTGTGTGTGTGTGTGTGTGTGTGTGTGTGTGTGTGTGTGTGTGTGTGTGTGTGTGTGTGTGTGTGTGTGTGTGTGTGTGTGTGTGGGTGGGGGGGGGGGGGATCCAGTGACCTGAATAAATGACCCAGTTTTGGCCAGGAGGCTCCTCATCATCCTCACCAGGAGCCTGAACCTCCTCAACTGGGAGGATTAGGGAGGTGCAGCAGCTCGACTCTAAGATACTACTGGATCAGTGAGCTCCTCAACCTGAGGAGAAACCTCAAGTCACCCTGAGGAGAAACCTCACGTCACCCTGAGGAGAAACCTCACGTCACCCTGAGGAGAAACCTCAAGTCACTCTGAGGAGAAACCTCACGTCACCCTGAGGAGAAACCTCAAGTCACTGAGGAGAAACCTCAAGTCTCCCTGAGGAGAAACCTCAAGTCACCCTGAGGAGAAACCTCAAGTCTCCCTGAGGAGAAACCTCAAGTCACCCTGAGGAGAAACCTCAAGTCACTGAGGAGAAACCTCAAGTCACCCTGAGGAGAAACCTCAAGTCACCCTGAGGAGAAACCTCATGTCACTGAGGAGAAACCTCAAGGCACTGAGGAGAAACCTCAAGTCACCCTGAGGAGAAACCTCAAGTCACCCTGAGGAGAAACCTCAAGTCACTGAGGAGAAACCTCATGTCACCCTGAGGAGAAACCTCATGTCACACTGAGGAGAAACCTCAAGTCACCCTGAGGAGAAACCTCATGTCACTGAGGAGAAACCTCAAGTCACCCTGAGGAGAAACCTCAAGTCACCCTGAGGAGAAACCTCATGTCACTGAGGAGAAACCTCAAGTCACCCTGAGGAGAAACCTCAAGTCACCCTGAGGAGAAACCTCAAGTCACCCTGAGGAGAAACCTCATGTCACCCTGAGGAGAAACCTCATGTCACCCTGAGGAGAAACCTCATGTCACCCTGAGGAGAAACCTCATGTCACCCTGAGGAGAAACCTCAAGTCACCCTGAGGAGAAACCTCATGTCACTGAGGAGAAACCTCAAGTCACCCTGAGGAGAAACCTCAAGTCACCCTGAGGAGAAACCTCAAGTCACCCTGAGGAGAAACCTCATGTCACCCTGAGGAGAAACCTCATGTCACCCTGAGGAGAAACCTCAAGTCACCCTGAGGAGAAACCTCATGTCACTGAGGAGAAACCTCAAGTCATTGAGGAGAAACCTCATGTCACCCTGAGGGGGTCCTCCACAGCTGAGAGTGTGAAATCAGTGTAGCACCCAATAATGTAATAATTTCCTGAAAATGTAATAAAAGTTGCACTTGATCGAAAATATAATAAAACCCAATAATGTAATAACTTGACCAATAATGTAATAAGATGTCCTGACTGATATTGTAATAACATTTTATGTTTATTTTTATATTTCATGATTGGAAATGTAAACTCTAGGCTTTATGTAGAATTTGAAATTTACAACAGATGGCAAGTGGTACGTTGTTATCAGGCAAAGATGCATCAAACTAAAATCCCTATCAATGGGAAATGAACCTGCCCATACTCATGCTGATTGGTCGTTGTGCAAGGATCGTCCATTAGACCAGAGTGGATCTTAGATTAGACACCATCAGAAGATTTGTAAAAAGTAGAAACTTTTTGACTTTTACTCAATTGCACCCCCACTGATTATGATGGGGGAATCCAATCATGGATTTTCTAGTTTTAAAGGGGGGGGGGGGGGGGGTTAGGGAACAGTTACCTGGGGTCCCCAGTGCTGCTCAGAAGCTTATCTGACCTAGAATGGTCTCCCAAGGAGGAAGTCCATCACCCGCTCAATAAGACCATGAAGATACAAACAGGAGAGACCAGCAGCATCTTGTTGGAGTCTGATATCTTGAAGCAGCAACAACACAAACCAGCTGTCAGTCTGAGTGAACAGGGACTGAGCGGCTCCATGCTGCCACAGCGCCTCCTGCAGGATATCTGGGGGTAGACGGTCATAATCCTTTTCCTAATCAACAAATCCCATGTAGATAGAATTAGTGACACTACGCTTATCTAGTAGTAGTAGTAATTGTAATATTTGTAGCAGTGGTAGTAGGAGCAGCAGTAGCATTAGTACTAACGGTAGTATTGGTAGCAAGTCTGTAAGACAAATAATCATGAATTTCTCTTCAGGGAAACTGTTCTCAGATGTGAGTTTTGCTCTACTGCTCTTCATTTGTCCATTCTAACTTGCATGACCTGATGCTAACCCCACTTCCTAAACTAGGAACAACAATAGCATTGTTGTCGTTTGGTGTGTTTACACTCTTGTGATGGAGCTTCACAGTGTCTCTTACTGTGGCTATTTGGCTGTTGTGCTTTGGATGGATTTCTTTGCGCTGACCAGCTCACAGTGGAAGGAGATTTTGCTTGTTCCATTCATACATTTTCCTCTGAAACAAGATGAGGCTCGCTTCATCTTGCCGCACAGCTGCAGGTGGAGACAGGTGTTTGGAAGAGAACAGTGAAGAGAACAGTGAAGAGAACAGTGAGCCGATGGGTCATTTTGTCTGATGCTGCTCCTTCTCTTCAGCTGATAAACCATTTCCAGCCACTGGATGACAGTGACAAGGACACTGCTACAGGAGAACTAACTGCATCCATGCCTCAGGTTGATCCTGATCCTGATCCTGATCCTAGTTCTGGTTCTGATCCTGGTCCTGCTTCTGGTTCTGGTCCTAATCCTGCTGGTGCTGCTCCCAGTCCTGCTGCCTCTTCTGTTGCTGCCTTTGCCACTACTGCTCTGCTTCCTCTCCTACTTCCTCTCCTGCTTCCTCTCCTGCTTCCTCTCCTGCTTTCTCTCCTGCTTTCTCTCCTGCTTCCTCTCCTGCTTTCTCTCCTGCTTCCTCTCCTGCTTCCTCTCCTGCTTCCTCTCCTGCTTCCTCTGCTGCTGCTAGTGATTCTGCTGCAGCAGCCATTCTGTGCCTTGGCTCACAGAGTCCAAGCAGATCTTTGACTTGCCCTCCACCTCCTCTATTGTAAAGGCTATCAGGGTAAAGGCGGGGTGAACCTACTGTTTCCCTGGAGCTTGTGTCTTTGACATGCTTCTGCAGGTACCACCTGCATTTGAACACCACACTCTACAATCATTGTCCATATCAGTAGTATTGACATCAAAGACCAGGAGTTCACTTCACCTTTTCCTCCTGATTTCTACGCCAGGCCTCGGCTGTAGCCGCTTCACTCGGCTGCTGCCTCTCCTTAACTGGCTAAAAGCTCAGCAGAACAAGCTCCATCTGGGTTTTATTGACATCAGAGATCGATTTAGGTCACTTTCTATACACCGACCAACTTGATTTTGTGCCTCTGTATGGGAAACACTGCAGCTCACTGTCAAACACGCCCCTAGAGGCCATCTGTTGAAGCGCATCATCTCACTAAGGCCCGGATAAAGATTTGCGCCAGTGCAAATCGCATTGTGGGAGCTAAAACCTTGTTTTCTGCACCTGAAATAATGGGTTGATCTGTGTGCGCCGTTTTTTGTGGTTTGGTCTAATTGCAGATGCATTTGTGGGTGTTCCAAGGCTGAGGCGCAAAATATAGGGTGATTGTGCACAGAATTTAAGACCTGGGAACAGCATGTCTTATCATTTTGCGCATAAGATCGCTCTGCCCAGACCAGCTCTGGAACCGGCTCCAAGATCAAAGTGACACAGTCATCTGCACAGCATAACATGCAGTCATTAGATCACAGGGTTTAAATGAGTATGCTGACTTAAAAATGTACCATTTAAGCCTCATTGGCAGCATAGCAGAATGCGCACTCATATTCAGACTATTACCTAAATATACAAAAAGGAAAAGTTGCAGGCTCTTCTCTGGATTTGCTGACATGAGCCAATGTCTCCGCGACATCGCCTTGATGAAAACAATGCAGCTGAAACATATGTGCGTCATAACTGTCATGACAGTGGAGAGGTGTGTGGCTTCTCCAGCTATATGTGACTGTACCTTCACCAGGTCTCCATCCCTCCCACCTGGCACCTGCATCTCAGTCAGGCTCTCCTGCTGCTCCTCCAAGGGAATTAAGGCTCCTATTTGGCGTCATTTGTGGTAAACATATTGGTTTACCTCCACATGCTTGTGGTGCCCAACTGCATTCACTTCATGTCGTTCCAGAGTGACTTTTTACGCGTGGGTAAAACATCTCTTCTCTGCAGCTCTTTGGGGTTTTCTCTGCCACCAACACTTCCAGCTCCACTGGAGAGACATGGGCTATTGTGCGCATTGCTTGGCCCTTATATTAGCGCAGTCGCAATTCTAATTAATTATCTGCACCTGCGCTCATATGCGTGCCCTACTTTAGTAAATACCTTGCACTGGCGGTACCAATTTCACCCGTAATTGCTTTTGCGCTGCGCCGGGAGTTGCGACACGTCAGTAGATCCGGGCCTAGGTGTCCTAGAATGACTGACTGACTGACTGACTGACTGACTGACTGACTGACCGACTTGGATTTGCCTTGTGATGCCCTTGGCTGCGCGGTGGCAAAAATAAAATTAAATAACACAAGGTTCCAAAATAATTAAATAGATAAAAACAATGAAAAGGAAATAGACACAAAGAATAAAAAGAATAGAAGACGAACAGTATGAATAGCGGTAACCACTATGGCTAGTGAGTGGTGACCTGTTTTTGTTTTTCTTGCAGCATTTCCAAGATGGCCGCCGGGCCCAGCAGCACATCGAGAGCTCCTGGAAGCAGTTAGAGTCGGTGAGTGAACTGCTTCCTGGAGGAGGGGCCTCCACCTGTGACATGGATACTATCTAGTGTTCCTGTGATACAACAATAGAAGTTACAACATAAAAGGCTGTGGCTGTTTAAACTATATTGTTTAAGATTGCACTAGTTAACGGTAGCTTCCCTCTTACTGAAACTCTCTTACTGTTAGTGTGGTTGTTAGAATAGCTGTTTAAGTGGTAAGTACACTTTTATCCCTAAATGAATTATATTTTACGAGGCTAGAGTAACTGCTAACAACCTTCATGTATCGGAGCTGGCTCAACTGCACAGGTTGACATGGCAAAAAGCACAGAATCAAAGCTCAAAAATTTAACAATATAATCAATAAGATTTATGAGAGAGAAAGAATTCTTCTCAGCTACTATAAATCTGTGTCAGATCAGGAAGATTGCTGTGTTGATCTGAAGGGAATCGATGGCAGTCGATGCAGGTTGAATTCAGTTCAATTCCTAGGAAAGTCATTACATGGTCACTACATGCCTTTCATACAACACTTAACACTTTTATTCAAGCTTAAAGCCATAATCCTCTAAATCATAATAAAGTAGCCTATCCATTGGGCAGAAGACAGGGAAATGTCCTAGACAGGCAGTCAATCTATCACAGTTCCCCTTCTAAATATCTGTCTAAATCAAATGCTGTGTGATTATTTCTTCTTCTACTACTTGTGTTGTTGTTGTTGTTTATGTTTAGAGTAAACGACGGTTTGAGCGTGACTGTAAGGAGGCGGAGCGAGCTCAACACTACTTTGACAGAATCGACATCGACAACAAGACTGATGGAGAGAAGGTAGATATTCATAGATAGACAGACAGGTAGATAGTGTTAATATCCAGCAGTGCTGTAAACCATTACTGACACCAGTCTGGATTGTGCAGCAGTTTTGCAAGGAACATTGTTGGGAATAACCAGGAGAAAGAAGCAGCCAGCTTCCTGAAGTTGTTTTGATACTCAGTTTCCCATAATGCCTTGTGCTACACTGTGCAACCCCCCCGCCCAGACCAATGGCATTATGTTAAGGTGAGGCTAATTAAAGAAATGGGTGCAGCCAACCGAGGCATGAGAGGAGAGGAGCTCGCTCCTCCTAAGTCAAGTTCTTTTGGCTGTCTCACTGCAAAACCAGCAAAATATTAGTGAATGGGACAATGTGTGCCCACAGAATGTAAACACACCAGGTGGTAGGTGTTGGCAAGAAAAACTTTATCCATAAATGTAAATATTGCTAGTGTAGTGTTTTACTGCACATGTGTACACAGTTGTTTGCATCTTCAAACAAATGTGTTTTACATACTATTTCCATATCTGTTTTCAGAAAACAGATGGATAAAGGCCAGTGTCCACCAGATGTGTTTTTGGTATATAGATGTGTGTGTGTTGGAGCGTCAGGCAGCCATGTTGTCAAGCGCTGCTGTCCGCCGGGCGCATCAGAGCCACACGGGAGCCACCGCTCTATAAAGCGTGGAAATACACTATTTTGATTTGTATGTGTTTCTATACACATAGAAACCAATGGATGTCAGTGTGATAGATTTCTCTGTAGCCTAGTTTATCTTGTCAGCTCTGTGCCTATAGATGAATATATAGAGTAATCTTTTTATTGTGCCAAGAGTTCAGTTGCCTGATTAAAGCCAGTGTGAAGGGGAAGACCAATTACAATATTTAAAATACATCTACATTCCAGTTGTAGATTCCAAACTGAAGTCTGGCTGTCGCTGATGTGCTGCATCCACACTGTAAAATCTGCTGGTGGAGCCAGTGGCCGTCAGCCTTAAGAACATCTGCACTGTATCCAAGGCAACATGTGATGTCATTAACCCTTTGTTTCTTTTTATACCATCTGAAGCCCTTTTGCACTAACACAATCTATGCTGAAGACGGCGTAACGTCCCCAAAAGTCCGTAACGTCTCCGACAGTCCATAACGTCTCCAACAGTCCATAACGTCTGTGACAGTCTGTAATGTCTCTGACAGTCTGTAACGTCTGTGACAGTCCGTAACGTCTCCGACAGTCCGTAACGTCTCCAACCGTCCATAACGTCTCCAACCGTCCGTAACGTCTGTGACAGTCCGTAACGTCTCCGACAGTCCTTAACGTCTCCTACAGTCCGTAACGTCTCCTACAGTCCGTAACGTCTCCGACAGTCCTTAACGTCTCCGACAGTCCTTAACGTCTCCGACAGTCCTTAACGTCTCCTACAGTCCGTAACGTCTCCTACAGTCCGTAACGTCTGTGACAGTCCGTAACGTCTCCGACAGTCCTTAACGTCTCCGACAGTCCTTAACGTCTCCTACAGTCCGTAACGTCTCCTACAGTCCATAACGTCTGTGACAGTCCTTAACGTCTGTGACAGTCCTTAACGTCTCCTACAGTCCTTAACGTCTGTGACAGTCTGTAACGTCTCTGACAGTCCGTAACGTCTCCTACAGTCCTTAACGTCTCCGACAGTCCATAACGTCTCCAACTGTCCATAACGTCTCCGACAGTCTGTAACGTCTCCGACAGTCCGTAACGTCTCCGACAGTCTGTAACGTCTCCGACAGTCCGTAACGTCTCCGACAGTCCGTAACGTCTCTGATAGTCTGTAACGTCACCAACAGTCCTAACCCTATAATATTTATTAAGTTTATGTTGTGTATTGTATTAAGTTGTAGTTTCCATAATCACTGTGCTCATTTCAACTTCACAAATCCAGAAACCTAGACTTAAGGAGTTTTTCGCTGTCACTCCTTTGCTCAACTATGGAAACTCTAACTTTGATGTCTGTTGTTTTGCTGTGTTGCTTTCCTTTAACAGCTAGTAGTGTTAATAGTAGTTTTATGTTAATGACTACTTGTGGTAATTCTACTAGTGTTAATAACTACCATTAGCTATAACTATTATTATCAATAACTAGTCATGTTAATAACTACCATTGTTAGTAGCGTTTACTAACCCTAACCCTCTGTCTGTCTCAGCGCTGCTCACTGAAGGTATGTGAACACACACACACACACACACACACACACACACACACACACACACACACACACACACACACACACACACACATCACAGTATCTATAAACTGAACAAATGTATTCGTGTAGTAGATATTATCTAGCAGATGTTACTCAGCTGATAGATATTGATTATCCAGCAGATATTGCACATATTATTCATCAGCAGATTTTGATTATCCAGTAGATATTGAACATATGATATTGGGTTGGTCCAGGCTCGTCAGGCGGCGCAGCAGAAACAACAAGCTGCTGAAGAATCCAGGAAAGACTATCTGACCAGTTTAAACCAGTTTAACCAGAACCAGCACCAGCACTACCACACACTGGTACCAGTTATATACCAGGTAACTACTATTACTACTATTATTATTATTAATGTTACTACGACTAGTACCACTACTACTACTACTGCTGCTACCAGTGTTACTACTGGTACTACTACTGCTACTATCATTATACTATAGGTACTACTGCAACTAGTACTACAAATTCTACCACTATGAATACTGTCTGAACCTCCTCAACCTGTTAAACCACAGAAACACCAACAACCCCAGTAAGACCTGAGGCCCAGTACAGTGGGCAGAACATTAGAGTACAGTGGAACATTAGAGTACAGTGGGCAGAACATTACAGTACAGTGGGCAGAACATTAGAGTACAGTGGAACATTACAGTACAGTGGAACATTAGAGTACAGTGGACAGAACATTAGAGTACAGTGGGCAGAACATAAGAGTACAGTGGAACATTAGAGTACAGTGGACAGAACATTAGAGTACAGTGGACAGAAAATTAGAGTAGAGTGGAACAATAGAGTACGGTGGGCAGAACATTAGAGTACAGTGGAACATTAGAGTACGGTGGGCAGAACATTACAGTACAGTGGAACATTAGAGTACAGTGGACAGAACATTACAGTACAGTGGAACATTAGAGTACAATGGACAGAACATTACAGTACAGTTGGCAGAACATTAGAGTACAGTGGACAGAAAATTAGAGTAGAGTGGAACAATAGAGTACGGTGGGCAGAACATTAGAGTACAGTGGAACATTAGAGTAAGGTGGACAGAACATTAGAGTACAGTAGACCATTAGAGTATAGTGGACAGAACATTAGAGTACAGTGGAACATTAGAGTACAGTGGGCAGAACATTAGAGTACAGTAGAACATTACAGTACAGTGGACAGAACATTAGAGTATAGTGGGCAGAACATTATAGTACAGTGGAACATTACAGTACAGTGGACAGAACATTAGAGTACAGTGGAACATTACAGTGCAGTGGACAGAACATTAGAGTACAGTAGAACATTACAGTACAGTGGACAGAACATTAGAGTACAGTGGGCAGAACATAAGAGTACAGTGGAACATTACAGTACAGTGGACAGAACATTAGAGTACAGTGGAACATTACAGTACAGTGGACAGAACATTAGAGTACAGTAGAACATTACAGTACAGTGGACAGAACATTAGAGTACAGTGGAACATTAGAGTACAGTGGACAGAACATTAGAGTACAGTGGGCAGAACATTAGAGTACAGTGGACAGAACATTACAGTACAGTGGGCAGAACATTAGAGTACAGTAGAACATTACAGTACAGTGGACAGAACATTACAGTACAGTGGAACATTAGAGTACAGTGGGCAGAACATTAGAGTACAGTGGGCAGAACATTAGAGTACAGTAGAACATTACAGTACAGTGGACAGAACATTAGAGTACAGTGGAACATTAGAGTACAGTGGGCAGAACATTAGAGTACAGTGGACAGAACATTAGAGTACAGTAGAACATTACAGTACAGTGGACAGAACATTAGAGTACAGTGGATCATTAGAGTACAGTGGGCAGAACATTACAGTACAGTGGGCAGAACATTAGAGTACAGTGGACAGAACATTACAGTACAGTGGGCAGAACATTAGAGTACAGTAGAACATTACAGTACAGTGGGACATTAGAGTACAGTGGACAGAACATTAGAGTACAGTGGAACATTAGAGTACAGTGGACAGAAAATTAGAGTACAGTGGAACATTAGAGTACAGTGGACAGAACATTAGAGTACAGTGGAACATTAGAGTACAGTTGGCAGTTTGTGTGTGTGTGTGTGTGTGTGTGTTTGTGTGTGTGTGTGTGTGTGTGTTGAGACTTGAAGGGAAGCAGCATGTCTCCCTCTGACTCCACTCAGTGTTGCAGTGGAGCTGTAGATGAGAACATTGTCATGTGACATGTGACACGGTAATGAGCTCAACCTCGCGGTAGTGAGCGTGGTTGTGGCCAATTAGGCACTTATGTAACTGACTGACTCCTAATATTTGACTGCATTTATAATGTTTATGTCCTTTGTATGCTTGTATTTATGTGGACATAGATAAATAATTTTTGTGTGTGCAGCGTATCCAGGACATGGAGGAGAGGAGGATAGAGAGAGTTGGTGAAGCGATGCGTTCATTAGCAGAAGTCGAGAGGAAAGTTCTTCCCATCGTCAGTCGATGTTTGGATGGGATGACAGATGCTGCTGAGAGCATCCAGCCCAGGATGGTGAGTGACCTCTGACCCCTAACCCATGACCTCTGTCCTCTGATCCCAGCTCTACATCCAGAAAGTCCATGCAGGTGCTATCAGGCTACATAAAGCTAACTGGCTACTGCTACCAGTCTCTTTATACCTGTTTACAAGCATTACAAAGTTATTAATTCTTACTAGTTTAGTCATAGTTATACAGGTATTTTATTACTGTGATAATATTCATACAGGTCTGTTATTACTGTATTAATATATTTTACATATATCTGTTTTTACTGTAATAGCATCCATGCCTCTGTTATCAACTGATAAGGTTAGATCAGAGTTAGCTTGTCTTGATGGATTGGCTTCATTACAGAGGATTTGACCTGGTGTTTTCTCACCAGTGACCAATAGGTGATGCTTGGTAGATCCAGTGTGTTATGGACAGTCTGTCTGAAATTAAATCTGTGGAAGATCTAAAAACAGACAGATATGTTTTTTTTTTCCTATTATGCAATCATAACCTTAGTGGAGAGGTTTGTGACTGTTGTGAGGAGCCTTGTACCTCTGGTAGAGACACCTGCTTGTCTCATGTGAGGAGCCGACAGATAGATTCATGAAGACACCTATAGCAGTTCTAGCTAGGTTGGACAGAACCTTGCCCAGAACGGGGATACTGAGGTTCAGAACAGGGATACTGAGACCCAGAACAGGGATACTGAGGCTCAGAACAGGGATACTGAGGCTCAGAACAGGGATACTGAGACTCAGAACGGGGATACTGAGACTCAGAAC
>NW_027281316.1:0-7500 GCF_046629955.1 Centroberyx affinis
CCTCAGGACTATTCTCTCTACTGATGTGTATCTCATCCTTTCTGTACACACACACATGCACACACACAAATACCAACACACACACACACACACACATGTTTCTCAAATATACACACAAGCACACATACGTTCCTACACACACACACACACACACACACACACACACACACACACAAAAATGCAGGCACACACACATAACCACAAACACGAGATGTAAAAGCATGAGAAGAGAGGAGCATTCAGTGTGTCAATGTCAAGTATCAGCCTAGTGAAAGAGTGTGTGTGTGTGTGTGTGTGTGTGTGTGTGTGTGTGTGTGTGTGTGTGGGAGAGAGAGAGAGAGAGAGAGAGAGACAGAAATAAATAATGCAAGATTTGATGTTTTCATGCATGTCATTCATACTGTATGTGAACAATAGTCACATACAAGCAAAATGTGCGTGCATTTGTGTGTACATGCCTACAGGTGTGTGTGTGTGTGTGTGTGTGTGTGTGTGTGACGTGACAGCTTCCCAGAGCTTTGTCTCTCAGCCGGTGAGTCAGTGTGTTGTCCTCACAGGAGGATCAACAGAGACGAGCAACAGAATAAACAAACGGGACAAAGGAAACGTTTCACTCCTTCTCCTCCCTCCATCACTGTTGTTGGTGAACGAGTGACAGTCGCCTCTCACCGACTCCCCCCCCCCCCCCCCCCCCCCCCCCCCCCCCCCCCCCCCAATACAACACAAACCACAGTGCAAATGCCGGTAAAGGTGCAAATTTGTGAAAGTTCTTGGTTGTAATTGCTACATTTTGGACATATTATATAGTTTTGCTCCTGTCTTCAGTGGTTCAGTGCCATGGCAGTCAGGTGCAGTGTTTGGTTGGAATGAAAACCTGCAGACTGGTCTAGAGGTGAGAGGAGCAGGTTGATGACTGAAGGTTTTAGTTTAGTTTATTACTTTAGTTAGTTTAGTTTAGTTAGCCAAAAAGGCTGATTTTCATCTGTAGTCCCCGGGCAGGCAATAGTTGAAAGCACAAACGTTGAGAATAAAAACATTGAAAATACAATCAACGATTAAAAACAGTGAAAAATATGCAGATACAAACAGAGCCTGCACTACATAGAGACAAGAAAGACAGCGCTTATGACACACAAAATCAACAATAGCATGACAACAATCAACAAATCAACAAATAGTATGACAGCACAATGTTAGTCCCGGTGAAGTGTGGATATTATGTACAGAGCCTATGATAAGCAGGAGCAGCTCTTACACTAAGCATAATAATGACAAATAAGACAACAAACAACACGAAAACAACTCCCTGTTCTAGTGTTCACAAGTTTGATTTCTAATAAATCTAAATTCACCAGACTGGCTAGGAAAATCTGGGCAGGACAGTTCATTTTCTTTGGACCAAACCGTAGTTCACTTTGTATTTGGATCATTTAGGTTTGCATTACAAGTGAACCAGGGCTTGTAAACAAAAGTCACATGACTCACAAGTAGCTTGTTTTATTGGACACAGTTTTGGTGACCTGTCATCCTCCCAGGTTACCATGATGGTCTTGTCTGTCTCTTCTTCTGTGGTGTTCATACCAGTTAAAACACATGAAGAAACAGCTGAATATGAGCATCAGTCTAGACTTTTTTTTTTTTTTTTTTAACTCGAGAGAAATTTATTATATCAGGATAAACCCCTTGAGATGTATCATCTCGTTTTCAAGGCGGTCTCAAACAAATACTCACAAAGCAAATGGAAAACAGAACAGTACAAGACACAATGATATATAACACAACAATGACAAAACAAACAACAAACAACCAAACAAACAACAAATTAATAACAAAAGAAAGAGAAAAAAAAGAAGAGAGTTACAACCTTAGACTAGACACAATCAATTAAAACAAAGGATCAATCTATAAATAAAGGAAATAAAGGAACAGTGATGGTATTACTGAAAACATATGCAATCTGTTTTAAGATGAGAAAACAAAACATTTTTAAATAAGCAAAATGATGACAGAGAACGGATATTTACAGGCAACTTATTCCAATCAGAAGGAGATTTAATTTTGTTCTGCTAGGCTTTCCAAGCATGAGGAACCTGCATCCGTCTCCTTCTACCCATAATCCCTCTCGGTGCCGTTATTCGATGTGCAACCGAGTTCGAATGGCTTCGTTCTCACCTGGACAAACCGACTGAGGGAGGAATCCAGTGGTGTGAACGCTGAGTAACACCGTCCTCCAGTCCTCCCAGTAGAAGGCTGTGGTTGTACTGGGCAGCTCCCAGTGAGACTGTGTGGAACTGTGTGGCTGTGAAGCTGAGAAAGAGCACGTGTGCCTCATCAACCTCCCTCGGATAAATGAAGGTTGAAGTGAAATGAGAAGAGCAGAGGTCAGAGATGATGCCTCTGCAGACTGTCCATGCGTGTCTCTCTGCTGTGAACATGACTCAGCATTTAGGTCACAAAAGGTCAGGTTTGATAATATTTGTTGTTGTTCTGTAGGAAAGAAAAAATATTGCATTGCAAGTATTCTGTCCCAAGCTGTTGATCTCTGTCTAATGTGGTTAGCTTTGAGAATATTTTCTGAGGCTTTGTGATCTTTGAGATTATCAGTCTCCCATCTCTCCTTTCCTCCGCTCCTCCCCTCCTCTCCTCCTCCTGCCTCCCCACTCATCCTCTTCTCTCCTCCCCTCTCCTCTTTCCTCTGCTCCTCCCCTCCTCTCCTCCTCCTCCTGCCTCCCCACTCATCCTCTTCTCTCCTCCCCTCTCCTCTTTCCTCCGCTCCTCCCCTCCTCTCCTCCTCCTACCTCCCCACTCATCCTCTTCTCTCCTCCCCTCTCCTCTTTCCTCCGCTCCTCCCCTCCTCCTGCCTCCCCACTCATCCACTTCTCTACTCCCCTCTCCTCATTCCTTCCGCTCCTCCCCTCCTCTCCTCCTCCTACCTCCCCACTCATCCTCTTCTCTCCTCCCCTCTCCTCTTTCCTCCGCTCCTCCCCTCCTCCTCCTGCCTCCCCACTCATCCTCTTCTCTCCTCCCCTCTCCTCATTCCCTCCGCTCCTCCCCTCCTCTCCTCCTCCTGCCTCCCCACTCATCCTCTTCTCTCCTCCCCTCTCCTCATTCCTTCCGCTCCTCCCCTCCTACCTCCCCACTCATCCTCTTCTCTCCTCCCCTCTCCTCTTTCCTCCGCTCCTCCCCTCCTCTCCTCCTCCTGCCTCCCCACTCATCCTCTTCTCTCCTCCCCTCTCCTCATTCCTTCCGCTCCTCCCCTCCTCTCCTCCGCCTGCCTCCCCACTCATCCTCTTCTCTCCTCCCCTCTCCTCTTTCCTCCACTCCTCCCCTCCTCTCCTCCTCCTCCTGCCTCCCCACTCATCCTCTTCTCTCCTCCCCTCTCCTCTTTCCTCCGCTCCTCCCCTCCTCTCCTCCTCCTGCCTCCCCACTCATCCTCTCCTCTCCTCCCCTCTACTCATTCCTTCCGCTCCTCTCCTCCTCCAGCCTCCCCACTCATCCTCTCCTCTCCTCCCCTCTACTCATTCCTTCCGCTCCTCCCCTCCTCTCCTCCTCCTGCCTCCCCACTCATCCTCTTCTCTCCTCCCCTCTCCTCATTCCTTCCGCTCCTCCCCTCCTCTCCTCCTCCCGCCTCCCCACTCATCCTCTTCTCTCCTCCCCTCTCCTCATTCCTTCCGCTCCTCCCCTCCTCTCCTCCTCCTGCCTCCCCACTCATCCTCTTCTCTCCTCCTCTCTCCTCTTTCCTCCGCTCCTCCCCTCCTCTCCTCCTCCTACCTCCCCACTCATCCTCTTCTCTCCTCCCCTCTCCTCATTCCTTCCGCTCCTCCCCTCCTCTCCTCCTTCTGCCTCCCCACTCATCCTCTTCTCTCCTCCCCTCTCCTCTTTCCTCCGCTCCTCCCCTCCTCTCCTCTCCTCATATAAAGCAAGTGGTGCTATTGGGAAAACATCATCACATCCCTAATTAGACACTCAACTCTCTCTCTCTCTCTCTCTCTCTCTCTCTCTCTCTCCTTTCCTCTGCTCTCTCTCACTTTGTTTCCATTGCTCTGTCTCTCTCTCCCTCCATCATTCTCTCTTCCTCTCTGTTTCTCTCTGTCTCAATCTCTCTCTTTCAATTCAATTAAATTCAAGCTTTACTGTCAATGGTAAAGCTCCCCTTACATTACCAAAGCAACAACACTGCTCTGAATATAACTTATCGATTGAACTTTAACCATTAAAATCACAGTCAGATTTCAACTTGATCACTCAGATGAAAAGGGTAAAGAATTGGGCAATCAATCAAGAAAAGAACAGGGGTGCAGCATTTAATTAGCGCTAAATATGCTGGGATATATTATGAATTTAATATTCTTGGCTTCTTTGTGGTTAGTTTATTCTCTCTCTCTCTCTCTCTCTCTCTCTCTCTCTCTCTCTCTCTGTATGTGTGCCATTGGGTTAATTTCCTCATATTTTATGTATTTACGAGAATTTTGATATTTGTTTTTCTTGGAGAGCAGATGTGAGCTCTAAGTGTGCCTTTTGAACTGAGCAGCCACAGGCTTATTGGATTTCATAAATCTGTCTGGATGTGTTATATGCAGTGTGGGAGAAAGCCTCTCCATACAAAACCCAGCCGACACAATGGAAGCCGAGGCCAAACTGCTGCTGGCTGGAGGGAGGGGAGGGAGGGGGGGGAGGGACGCGATATCTCAGGAACGCCTTGAGGGAATTTCTTCAAATTTGGCACAAACGTCCACTTGGACTCAAGGATGAACTGATTAGAATTTGGTGGTCAAAGGTCAAAAGTCAAGGTCACTGTGACCTCACAAAATATGTTTTTGGCCATATAATTCAATAATTCATACGCTAATAATGAGAAAATTTCACACAAATGTCTAATAGGATAAAATGATGAAGTGATGACATTTTATATAAAGTTCAAAGGTCAACTTCTCTGTGACATCATAATGTTTTGCTTACCGCTGTAGCTGAGAAAACGATCTTGGGTCATCATGGGTTATTTCTAGTTTTCTTCTGAATGTTGAACTCCGACCCTGAGGGAGCTGAATTCTATTTGGCCTGATGGGGGCGCTTTGATTGAAGATTAACTTTTTAAACTCAAACGTAACATTTCAGACACATCTGGTCCAATTTTGACAAAACTTTGAGAGATGATGCATTTTTGGCATTTTAAAAAAATGACAGTAATTGGCCTGATAAGGGCACTATAATCAAAACTCAAAATTTTGAAACTTGCTACACAAATCCAAATATTCTTACAAGTTACACTGATTGGCGCTACATTTAAATGCCAAAGTTCTAATTGAAATGTGATATTTCAGACATCACTGGTCCAATTTTGACAAAACTAGTGAGGATGATGCATTTGAGCTCTGTGTTCTGGTGTTTTAAAACATTATACTGATTGTTCTGATGGGGGCGTTGCAATTAAAAGTTAAAATTTCAAACTTGGAAAGGTCATAACTGCTAAACCACTGGTTCAGCTTTGATGGAACTTGGAGGGAGGATGCATCTTGTCCCTGATTGGCCCGACTGGCCCTCGCCTGCATCATTCATGGTGGACGACATGTTTACCTTTCTGTTTTGTGCTGCTCTGTCTTTTTTCTCTTCCGTTCCGCTTTGCTATCCTCTCTTTTATTTTCTTCTCTTTCCACTTTGTCACCACTCCTCCATGGTCTTCAAGAGGTAAATTCACACATCAGTCAGTGACACTTTACTTGCACATTGTTAAACTTCATGACAGTTTGCGTAATTTTTTTATTAAGCAGTATCTAAGCAACAGCTGTGTTATTGTGATTTGTGTATTTTTAACTATAAATCTTCACATCTTAGCTGTGATTTTTCACCAGACTCCCACAATCCTCTCCTCACATGCTCATGAAATTCACATGAGGTCAGAACATACATGTGGGCTCTTCATCTGTTGGTTTGCATGGACTGTGTTGCAATATGATGTAAGCTGATACGCTGTATGTAGCTGCATCTTTTTTAGGATTGTATGACATAAGACTGTAGAATCACTCTCACTGTTGTATAAGCAGTAGCTCTATGTTTGCGTGCCATGTGCTGCAAAGCTGGTAGCTGTATTCTCTATAGAAGAGACGAGGCAGCTGATCAACCAGGGAGCCAGAGAGCTGAGATCACATTCAGATAAACTGATAATTAATCAGGTCATCACCACAGATGCATCATGGGACTGTATAGAATCTGTACTTGTTCCTCTTCCTCCCTCGTTCCTCTCTCCTAGCGGGGGGGAGGAGAGAAGGGGGCAGGAGGAAGGGGAGCGTAGCCTCCAGCCAGCCTGATCCAATCTAACTCAGCCAGCAGCTTTAATGAAGCCGTCAAACACACCTTGTTTAATTATTCACAACCTTGACACAGCCTGTGTATATATGGAACTCTATATAGCCTGCGTATCGACGCGGTAACAGGAGCCGTATACTGTAGACACTGAAGTCTTAATATGGCTGTGATGCAATCAGAGTGGGAAGGTGACACCATGCAGTTTTGCCTGTGGTGGTTAAATTTGTCCACTCTACTAGGGGATTTGGCAGCAACAACAGTTTGGAGGATCTATTTTATTCTAAAGCTGTGGTTGGCTGGTGAAACAGCGAAAAAAAAGGGGCAGAGGAATGCTGGGATGTAGCAGCCATTGTGAAACAAACGCTCCCAAACAGACGTGTTAAACACGTCTCCTTGTGCGTGGGAACGTAACGACATCCACGACTGGAGCTCCTATTCTGTTCTGTTCTAAAAAAAAAAAAAAAACAATTTGGCTGGTGAAATATGGAGAGTGGCTGGATGAAGCAGCGCTGTGGGTGGCAGAGAAGACAAAATGTTTCCTGTCCTGGATGCAGAGCGGTGAGAACACAGACAGCTGAGGACAACAACGTCCACACATAACAGCATGACTTGTTTTAGATAATGTTTGTTTTTAATTTTTCAGAATGTAAGTAAAGTCAAGACGTTAGGTGCACTAGATGTAGTTTTTATAAATATCACACATTTTGTTTTTTGTTTTTTTCTCACCTCTTTCCATTGGTTTCATTAAGAGAAGCAATATATGACAATACATCAATTCACCTCCCATCACCTTCCCTTCCCTTTCCCCAAAAATCACAAACAAAACAAGAAACTAAGGACAAAAAAATAAAAAATAAATCATGGTTTGCGGTATAAATAAACAATAAACATTGACACACATACTAGCCCAAATACACCAGCACATAACCACCAACTCATAATCAGTGTTCTGCAATAATTTTTTGTGCCAGCATACATGGAGAACTCAATACATATATAAAAGTAGTTACTGAAATACATAAATATCACACCTTTAGCCTCTGAAAGGCTGTAAAATGAGTTTGATGTATCTGTTGTGATCAGAATCGCCAACATGCATATACATGTACAGGGAGTAGTGTTGGAGACAAACTGACAAGTTGTTTTTCTCTTTTATTGACTGTGGGGGTGTGAAGCCCTTTGAGACTGTGAGCTATA
>NW_027281316.1:12500-15000 GCF_046629955.1 Centroberyx affinis
ACATTCCCTCGTTTGAGAAAAGCAGCAGAACACACTGTTTGTCTTCTCCTGTTTTCTCTCCACCGGAGACAATAAGCGTGTTTCCAGCTGTGAGGAGTGTCTGTGTCTGGCTCTCTGTGTGAGGACAGTGGGGTGATAGATGTCTGAGAGTGCGCCGCCGCTCCACGTAGCAAACATGGAGCTATCTGAGTCTGTGGTGGCGCCCGGATACGACAGACTGCAGACGCCCGGTGGGGAGACTGGGGAGACCGGCTTGTGACTGGGAGGTCGCCGCTCTGACCTCCAGACCGCCTGGGAAGCTCCGAGAGTGTTTACTTATTGGTGACATTTTCTATGTACAATACAGATAGTCATGGAATTCTGGGCAATAAAAATATTCTCAGATTTGGGTCCGAGAGACAAAATCTCATCAAATGGGGGTCTGTGGCCCTAATGTGGACTAAATTAGGGGTCCTTGATATGAAAAAGGTTGAGAATCACTGCCTTCGACTATCCTTAAACTATGTAGGTAGAGAGATAACAGCGAACCCCCTGGAACCCCCTCAAGGACCCCTGGTGGTCCCCGGACCCCACGTTGAGAACCACTGGTCTAAGCCTTAGACTGGTCTTATATTCTCAGGTTAGACTAGTCTAATTCTAAATATATATTTATACTAGCCAATTTATGGTACCCCTTGTTTTTAATTAGGGTGGTCTTTCTCATACGTATTCTAATGTTTTGGCACCCCTCTTGCTATTATGTATGCTTTGTATCATGATGTGAGCATCTACCAATGTCCTCACATGGTCCACTTGGCCAAAGATTAGCCTAGCCTACTACAGTGGTTCTCAACCTTTTTGGCTCGTGACTCCTTAAAACCACTTGATGCCTACTGGCGACCCCTGTTACAGGAGCGCATAGAGAAAGAACGATATAAAGGATGTTTTATCTTTTTTCAGCTTGTTTCAGTGAAAGCTGTTTAGTATTTCTGCTTTGTTTAGTATTGTTAAAAAAGCAAAAAAGTTGAGAAAAAAAACTGAAAAAATAGACATGATAACAATATAGTATGTATGTAGTATGTATAGTAGAAATATATTTTTTTCCCCCCTATCCCATAAATCATCTTGCGACCCCTGAAAATTATCTCACGACCCCCTGGGGGGCCCCGACCCCCAGGTTGAGAACCACTGGCCTACTATATGGCTTGGATCTGCCTATCTCCCATTGGGATTTTACTCCTATGGAGCTACTAGATCTACTAGATCTTTAGGTATGATTCAGTTGTGATTGACTCTCCTCCTTTTTGTATAAACCCACATTTCTCTGGTCTTTACTCCTTTTTTGATACATGTTGTTTGGAGTCGTGATATTGCATGCTATTTATGGATGTTACAAAAAAACTATTCTGATTGTTAATCAATTTTTATCCTAGGATGTGGCAATTCTTAGTATTTATGCTGATCTTGGTACTTGGAGGTGTGAAGTAATCACAGTAAAAAAACTGAATCATGTTACTCTGCCATTTCCCCACAGTCACTAACCCTAAAACACGCCCCCTTGTACAAGCCAGTCAGATTTTGCTCCAGTTTCTATGTAGACGCTGGACTGTCTGAAATTGACCAATCAGCGCTAAGAGGAGGACGGGCCTTCCAGAATGGCCAGCCAATCAGAGCAGTAATACATTAGCATAAGAAGCTGCTTATGTAAAACGACCTGTTCTCTTGTAGGTGGGAAACAAACACTGGGAAGTGATTAGCTAAAGCTATAACTAAACGATTTTTACTGAAAAAAACTTCACAGATGTATTTTATAGACACCAGGTAATTATATAAAATTGCTGAAAAAGCAAATGATACCCCTCCTTTAAGTGAAGACGGTGCGTTCAGATCACAGGCTACAAAGCAACAGGAGGTCATTCGTTTTCAATGGAAGCTACAAACTCCAGAGTGTAAAGTGTAGCAGCCACACACTGAAGTTCAGCTGCTTCGACTGTTTTCCACACTCTGATGATGAGGTGAAGCACGAACCAATCAGAGCAGAGGGAAGGTAGCATAGGCCAGTTATATTTACTTTATTATCATGCACTTTGAACGAGACAAACCCGGGCGACACTTTTCTTCTCCGTTAGCGACACATGTAGCTTGATGCTTAAGACCGTTTTGTAGATTTGTAGCCTGTAATGTGGCCGTACCTTAAGACACCATCTTCCCTCCCTCAGTACCTGCTGTTGAGAAGCCCTTGAGCAAGGCAGCTGCCGGATGCTGCTCAGTGGCGAACACTAGAATCTGGATCTAGTGAATCTGGTCTGGATGTGTGAGTGTGAAGCAGCGTCTTGCTCGAAAAGGCGGTGGCATGCACAGATAAAGAAAGGTTAGAAAAACTTGACTTTTGCTCGTGGACAGTTCTGGTATGAAGTGATCAGAAAAATACAGTGGTGGAAAGTAACTAAGTACATTTACTCAAGTACTGTACTTAAGTACAATTTTGAGATACTTGTACTTTACTTGAGTATTTCCATTT
>NW_027281316.1:17500-21218 GCF_046629955.1 Centroberyx affinis
TACTTTGTTACAAGACAGAAATAATAAAACACAATATAAACCTATAAAAACAGTATATAAAAAAACAGTATATATATAAAACCGCATATAAAAAAACCCCCAAAACAAATCGAAACAGCACAAGAAAACGATCAGAATCAAATACAGAATATAGTTATTGTACTCTAAGTCAGTGGTTCTCAACGTGGGGTCCGGGGACCACCAGGGGTCCTTGGGGGGGGTTCCAGGGGGTCCCCAGCAAACTGATGAATCGTTAAACATTATTTCATTTACAAGAAGTTACCACAATTAGAGAAGGTAGAAGAATGACTGTTCTGATCATAGTTTCTCTGTTATCTCTCTACCTACAATACAGACAGTCATGGAATTCTGGACAAAATCATATCTGACAATAAAAATATTCTCTGATTTGGGTCCGAGAGACAAAATCTCATCAAATGGGGGTCTGTGGCTCTAATGTGGACTAAGTTAGGGGTCCTTGATATGAAAAAGGTTGAGAATCACTGCTCTAAGTAATTCCACTGTTTGAGTATTGCACTACGTTGGATAAAATAAATGAATAAATAGATAGATAACAGTGAGTGGTATATGTGTTGTGTGGCAGTTAAGGGTCAATTTACCTATTTTAGATGTTAGAGCTGCATCAGCTGTATGAGCGGACAAACAACTGTCCAATCAGCATTTGTCACTGTCTCCAGATAACTGTGACTGAAAACCACTACGCTGCCAGGATTAGGGGTCAGCTCATTCTGGGGCCATGGTAATGAGGAAAAAATAAATAAATAAATAAATAAAAAAGTGTGCACTCATGGTACTGAAGGTGTTTTGGATAACAGTGTGTGTCCATTAAATGGCATATGGTGTTTTAGAGGTGAACAGAGGGTGTTTATGTGTTTGTGTGAGAGAAGAGGAGACAGGGGGGTGGTAGTGTGTGTGTGTGTGTGTGTGTGTGTGTGTGTTGTGATGGCATATGTTTTCCGGGTATTATCTCTTGCACTTCTTCATCATTATGCCACTAGCGATGATGATGGTATGCAAATCATGGCTTCCTCTGCTGTTGTCACATGTTGTAGTCTCTGTGGCTGACAGGCAGCTGATGGGCAGCGGTCCTGGAGCCGGATTCTCCAATGTGTTCTTAAGATAGATCTTAAGAAATGACATAAGAGGAAAACTTAGGAAGTTCTTAAGAAGGCTCTTAAGTGCAATTCCTCAATATTTTCTTAGTAACAGTCTAATTTCTTACTAATATCTTTAATTTCCCTACTTAAGAACTTCTCAAAATAGGGCCTGAATTAATTCTGGTTAATAAACTTTAGGCTTACTGCCATTGAGGCTAGGAGACACGGCTAGGAGACAAGGCTAGGAGGCTAGGAGGCAACCCAAAGTGCTTCCAACTACATAACAATTGTGGAAAAACCTATTTAGGGCAACTAGAGCAAATATTTAAACATTGGTTGCTGTTGGTAACTGTAAAATCTGCAGCTTATTTTCAACAGACATGAGACAGAGGCCTACCTGGCCCTACACCAAATAAAGCTTTACAATAAATGTTCATCTTAATGTTAGGTGTAGGGGAACCTATGAAGACTTTGAACTATAACCTACTTGTCTAAAATGTGTTTAAATATATGATATTAGAGGCTTATCTTTTCACTGTAGGAATTTTAAGACAGGTCAAGAATCAAGAACACATTTGAGAACTGTCATTTCAAGAATACCATTTATACGTAAGTTTTTTCTTAGGAAGAAACATAAGAAGAAAGTTAAGAAAATATGTAAGAACTTTTGAGAATAGCATTTTTTCCTAAAAAGACTAAAGTTAAGAAAAAAACGGCACTTGAGAAGATTTTTTTTCTTTAGAGGGTTTTGTGAATCCGGCTCCAGGTCTCCTGCTGAAGTGTCCTTGAGCAAGACACTGAACCCCCACCAGCTGCAGTGACCCTGGTTGTAGTTGGGTCTTTGTTCCTCGGAGGTTCCCAGTGAGTCTCAGTCTGTTGAGACAGATCAGACTGCAGGTTTGAGTTTAAATAGTTGATGTGGAGGGTTTAAGAGCCCAGGCTGGTTTAGTTCCACTAGCTTCTGTGTTTCATCTCTATTCAGTCAGCACCACAACAAGAATACTGCTACCACTGCTGGGAACTGGGAACTTAAGATTACATTTAGTTAAGTCATTTAGTCAAATCCCCTCTCTTACACACAAAGAGGTTCAGTCCAAATGCATCCAAATCATGTTTTCGTTATTAGAGATTCACCGATGCCGATACCTGGCTAAAATGGAATATCGGTATCAGCGATTTTACCCAAGACTGAAATCTGATACGCAAAGCCACAAATAACATGTAAGAAATAAAAGCATGATGTCGTCTTTTTATCTTTTTTATCTTTTATCGTCTTTTTATTGTCTCTTTATCGTCTTTTTATCATCTTTTTATCATGATTCTATTGTCTTTTTACGTCTTTTATCTTAACTCTGTCTTAATTCTATCTTACTTTTATTCTATTTCACTGTTTATCTTGGTTTCCATCGTACGATCCCTGTTTATTATTGTTTTATTGCCTTTTACATTCATAATTTGAGTATTCAGCTTTTATTTTGTCTGTCAAAGCTTTTTGTAAACTCTGTTTTTAAAGGTGCTATATAAATAAAGTTAAAGAAAAAAAAAAGAAAAAGCAAACTGTCTTACTGTCTTGCTTTTATGCATTTGACACATAGAAGCCTATATTTCTCAAATGGTGGAAAAGCAAGGATTTTATCTCAACAATTTTGTCCATTGACCCCAAACTAAGGAAGTAAGCCTGCACTGTTCAGTAAAAGTAATCGATCGGCTCGGTACTCGGTATCGGCCGATACTTTAAATTTTCATACTCGTAATCGGTATCGGTATTGAAAAAATGGTATCGATGCATCCCTAATTATTATTATTTATTATTGTCCAAAGTGTAATGTTTTGTTTTTAGCCCCGCAAACTGCACTAGAGCCACAGATGGGAGAAAAACAGATTAACAAATTAGCTGCCTGTCGCTCTGCCTGTCTGCCTGCTAACAACGTAGAGGGATCACTTTCCATCGTGTGTGTGTGTGTGTGTGTGTGTGTGTGTGTGTGTGTGTGTGTGTGTGTGTGTGTGTGTGTATGGAGGCACACATGCGTATGATGATATACAAGCTCCATGTTGCGTGCTCAGAGTGAAAATCCACCTACATTCCCTACACACACATATATGCACACACACACACACTCACACACACACACACTGACCGTCCCTGTGAGAGTGTGTGCATCTAAACAGCTCCTAGGGTATGTAAAGTGATAGCCATCATGAATATTTAACAAGCGTTAATACCATCAGATATTAGTCCGAGACGCCCGCGCAGGAAATCAATGCAATTATGGAGAAGTGCTGAATGTCGCTCACCTCCATGCATTTTTAATGGACTCCACACACTTAAGACGGGCGAGGGCCACGAGGCTGTCCACTCCAACACACACACACACACACACACACACACACACACACTATATGATTTATTTAGTAAATCACTGTTATACGAATACATAGTCACACACACACACACACACATAGATGGAGGAGCGTGGTCGTTGTCTATATCCTTAGAAATAATTCCTACATATGCAAATACATAGTCACACACACAGCAACAAGTAGACATACAAATAGTCTCCCGATTTGGAGACTTTTGGAGACGTGGAAGACGTGTG
>NW_027281317.1:5000-27667 GCF_046629955.1 Centroberyx affinis
TTAGTTTTGCATATTCCTGATAATATATTGTTAATACTGAATCAATGTATATAATTGTATGTATAATAATATGTATAATAATAACATATAATATATATTTCTTAGAAACACTGTGAATGTGAGCAGCGCTGTTTGTCCCTCCTGATGAGGGACGTGCTGCGTCCGTACGTCCCTGGTTACCATGGAGACGTAGAGAAGGACGGACAGAAATACAACCAGATGGAGGATCTGCTGGCTGAGTTCGACTTCCCTTGTGTGATGGACTGTAAGATGGGAGTGAGGTGAGAAAACGCGTCACATTATGGGGCGTTATTGGATTTCCTTACAGACTACAGTATAAAGTTTGGGACAGCAGGGCGGTGTAGTGAGTAGGGAGGCCGTCCAATTGTCCTATATGAATTGTCCAAGGAAAATTTGGATAGTTGCTAATCATAGAAATTAATACCTAACTGACTTTCAAACACTTTCCTGTGATTGTCTAAACTCTTTGGCGCCCGTATTTTCCTATGTGGCTAAGTCCACCCTTCTAAAGCAGACATAAACATGCCATTAAAAATACTTCAAATCTTTATTTGACTGTGGTCTGGACCATGGTTGTACAGCTGATGTGAATGTCTCCCTGCCCCTGGCATTTGCTCACACAGGATCTTGCTGTAAATAAGAATGTGTTTCTTAGTAGGATTCATCCAATATGGATTAAAAGGCCATTTGAATACCGATATGTTTAATAATTAATATCTTTTTTGACCATTTTCATGCCAAAAATCAAAACTATTCAGTGTTTCCCTCAGACTTTTATTCTTGAAAACCTTTAGAGCATTTAGACTATGGGACACTGAATGGTCAAACTTTCCACTGCACCTATTCAATGGTAGGGGAAAATCTAATTAACACTAATTAATTAGATGGATAAATAGAATGTACAAAGAAAATAAAATTTCATTGCAGTTTCTACAGACTGACATCATATTGGCATAACTGGCCGACTGGATAATGGTCAGCTATACATAAGGAAAACATTTAACCATGAATTTGATCCTGTTGTTTAAAAATTATGTTTTGCATTAGCATCTTGATTTTGATGCTCAGGTGAAATAAAAACCTATCTCTAGTAATGACTGCCCCCTTTTCTCCTCTTTCTCCACTCTCTCCCTCTCTTCCATTTCTTTCTGTCGCCCTTCTCTTCATCCCACCGTCTTCCTGCCCCCTGTTCTATCTCACCCTTCAGGACGTACCTTGAGGAGGAGTTGACCAAGGCTCGTAAAAAGCCGTCTCTGAGACCTGACATGTATCAGAAAATGATCGAGGTGGATCCTGCGGCGCCGACGCCGGAGGAGCACGAGCAGCAGGCGGTGACCAAACCCAGATACATGCAGTGGAGAGAGACCATAAGCTCAACGGCCACCCTGGGATTTAGAATAGAGGGGATCAAGGTAAGAGGGAGAGAGAGAGAAGGAAAGGTGTGTGTGTGTGCGCCTGTTTTTCCTTCCTTCCAACATTCTGTGTGTGTGTGTGTGTGTCCTTCAGGAACATGATCTAACTTCCTGTTTTGAACAGCAACTTCCTGTGGAGTATATGCGTGTGCATGAGTTCCTTTGTCGGACGTGAGGCCTGTCCGTGGCAGCTCTATAGGCCGCAGCATCTGGCACTGACATTGTATACACACACACACACACACACACACACACACAGATCAGGGTAGACTCTCCGTCTCGCTCTTTATTTGAAAGACGTGGCTATATAAGGACATTGAGGGCCTCCCAGTGATCTGTTACCATGACACTGAGGGTTTCCCCCAGAAACAGAGGAATCTGTGTGTGTGTTTGTGTGTGTGTGTGTGTGTGTGTGTGTTTGTGTTTGGAATAACATAAAGTTTGGATATACTCATACATGTGTGTCTCTGCCTGTATGTGTATGTGTGTGTGTGTGTGTGTGTGTGTGTGTGTGTGTGTTTGTGTCTGCATAAATATGTGTGCATGTATGTATATATGCTCTTGTGTATATGAAGAGAAAAAGAAGAAGAGTGTTTTATGGAGTGTGCTTGCATGTGTGTGTGTGTGTGTGTGTGTGTGTGTGTGTGTGTGTGTGTGTGTGTGAGGCCTGGCTAGCCATGCCCAGACCTGAACCATAAAGGGAGAAATAGTTCTGTCTCCAAATAATTCCTTGTTGCCTAGCAGCCAGCAGTACACTAACGCTCATTTATCCCAGTATTAGACTGCTGAACCGACCAGTCTGTTGACTACTGCTGCTACTGCTACTGCTACTACTACTGCTACTGCTGGTACTAATACTCCTAGGCCTACTACTACTACTGCTACTACTACTGGTACTGCTGGTACTAATACTCCTAGGCCTACTACTACTACTGCTACTACTACTGCTACTGCTGGTACTAATACTCCTAGGCCTACTACTACTACTGCTACTACTCTTTACACTACTGCTTACACTACAACTACTGCTACTACCATCACTACTACCACTACTTTTGCACTTCTACTACTGTGACAAATGTGTGTCAGCACTCAGAGTGCTAAAACCCTGCTCAGCTCTTTGGGAACATTTAACAGCGTATCTTTTCACTGAAAACAGCAAGAAAAAAAGCTGGCACTGTAAAAAGAGGTTCCCAGTGGATACACAGCTTTAAACAGCAAATTAGATGGAGTAGAGACAGAATGTGTGTGTATGCATGGTTCACACTCTGAATAAGTGTTGACCCTAGATCTCAGTTAGGGGTGGGTGGTATGACAATCCCACATTATCACCGGTTAAACGTTTGTCACCAATTGCCTTCATAGGGAGATTGTAGACATTGTGATATATCATTAGAAGCCTATAATACACATGTAATTTCTATTTATAACTTTCTGACACTTTCAGACACTGATAACAGTGTAAACGTGTGAATGTGGAACATGTCAATGTGAAACATGTCTGTCTATCCACATTTGTTGTCACTGTGCACTTTTATTTCTGGGACATGAGCCACTTTTTCACATTAAATAAAACAACAGCCTCCAATCTTCAACTTCAGTTACAGGGTACATTTTGGGTACATTTTGTAAAAACAACACTTGAGTGCCTCCTAAGTCATAGTTATGACTTCCGAACTCGGAAGAAGGCGCTTACAAGGAGCACTTGAAGGCAGCATCAGACACTGTTAGTCAAGTCATTTGAGAGAAGCACTTCATATGAATAAAAAGCAAACATTGGCAAGAGGGAACGGATGCTGTAATGTTTTACCTAGCAAAGGATGGTTCCTATCAAAACAGTTGAAAGTGAAGGTTTCAGTAGATTCCTCATAGTGGTTGACCCTCATTATGAAATGCCATGATGCTATTTTTTCCTGAAACTGCTATTCCACGATTTTATTCAGAAAGCAGTGAGAAAATAGAAAGCCAACTAAAAGATCTAACTAAACTACACTGTTCTTAAGGTGTATTCATACTTCAGAGTCTTATTTGAGTCTTACTATTTCTTCTATGACTGGAAGCTAGCAGCTCATTCACCTTTTGAAACAAGAATATAAAATGAACTCTTCAAACAAAAATGACATACTGTACTCTTACCATTTGGGTTGCACTTTTCGGTAACTTGCAACCTATAACCTACTCTCACTACATTTCACATAACCCAAAAGTACTGTCAAATTTGCTTGTTGCTTTAGATCCAGTACTGGTATCAAAATATTGTGCAAGAGAACTGTTTCTGTGTATGGCTCTGGTCCAGAAAAACAGTCGAAGGCCCCTTCCTGCTTAAAGGCTAAATCTCTAAAAATATCTTTCCCTCCCTCCTTCCCCCGTTGCTCCCTTTTTACTTCCCTTCGATTCCTCTGCCTTTCTTGTCCATTCTCTCCTCTCCCCCTCCTCCTTCCTCCCTTCCTTCCTTACTCTCTGGATTGAATTTTCCCTTCCTATCCTCCTCCCCATCTCTCTACAGGGAGCAGGGAAGTTCGAGCATTAAATAGATATAAAACTCATGTCTAGTTGTACACTTAAACTCACATTTTGCTGTCATATACTGCCAGTACATGCAAAGCTCACATTAAGCTGTTATTTACTGTCAGTCCTCATGCCAATTCCCATTTATAATCAATAATCCTCTCCTCTCTCTCCTCTCCTCTCCAATCCTCTCCTATCCTCCTCTCCTCTTTCCTCTTCTCCTCTCCTCTCCTATCCTCCTCTCATCTCCTCTCCTCTCCTCTCCTCTTTCCTCCTCTCCTCTCCTCCTCTTTCCTCCTCTCCTCTCCTCTCCTCTCCTCTCCTCTTCTCTGTAGAAGGAGGATGGAACAGTGAACAGGGATTTCAAGAAGACAAAGACTAGAGATCAAGTAACTACGGCCTTCCATGACTTCGTCAAAGGAAATAATGATATACTGGTGAGTGTGTGTGTGTGTGTGTGTGTGTGACTGTCTGTCTGCCTGTATGTGTGTGAATGTTTGTGTGTCCGTAGCCTTGACCTTTGGGTCACACTGACAGACAAACAGGAGGAATGGAATCTACAAGATAACTGTTCTGCTCTGTGTTCACAAGCCCATGGGAAACACACACACACACACACACACACACACACACTCTATGACCTCAAACTTCCGGGGCCAGTAGAAAAGGGAAGTCCTTGGGAACTCCCTTGGCCTCTTTACACACACAAACACACACACATAGGTTCACACACAGTTTTTGATAACTTTGTCTGTGTTTCCATGTGTTCATATGTGTGTGTGCTTATTGAATTTTTATCTGGAAATCATGGAACAACTTGAAATACATTACGAAAGCCATTCACATTTTTGCAGTTTTTAAATTATTCCAAACCCCATCCCACTCTCACAATGCACCAACATAACACATACTAACTTTTTTTTAATTATAGAAATAGCTATTAAAAGGCATATAATAGAAAAGGCAGTTTACTGGTTACTGGGTTGAACTGGGTTGCAGCTCTATACCCAGTGCCAGTCTTTTAAACAGTTTATCAGTACTCACCCAAAACATATGGGTTAAACTTGCTGGGGCACTATGGCACCTGCTCACATTTCTTAATTAACATTATGGTACATTCTGGATAGACTGACCTTGGATAAGTGAATACGATGTATAAGTGCATGTGTATGTTTTGCAGAACGGTTATGTATGTTTTGCAGAACGGTTATCGAAGCAGGCTGAAGGACATCAGAGACACTCTGGAGATCTCCCCGTTCTTCAAAACTCATGAGGTAAACACACACTGCTCTCTGCACAGCTGCTGCTCAGCTTGATAGTGTGTATGATCACTAGAGGCTAAGTCCAGTGTTTTTCAGACCGAGCCAGTGCAAATACTCACCACATTGAGACGTATGACTTACAGAATTTATCCAATCTATCATTTAATGTATAAATTTGCCCCAAATGTCTCTCTTCCTTTAGCGATGTCATAGTTGTTTTCTTAAATAAAGCTTGTTTTCACAGAGAAAAAAACTCTTTCATTCTGACTTTCTAAGTTTACGTAGGGTTTAAGGAATGCACAGACATTTTCAGTTCTCAGTTTTTGAGTTTTTCCTCCTGCAGCATTTGTCATATTGTGATTCAGCCCTGTTTAACATGTATGTATAGTGTCACTGTAGATCTGAATTGTCACACAAACACACTCAAGCACACACACACACACTTACATACAAATTAACCTTAACTCCATAGGACGTTGGTGAGTCAAAACAGGAAGTTAGAGCATGGCCTTGAAGGACACACACAGACACACACACACACACACACTTACAGACACACATGCACACACAGAGGAAAACTTCAAAAATAGTTTAAGTAATGCTTTTATTTTTACTTCTCCCAATCTCTCTCTCTCTCTGTCTTTCTCTCTCTCCCCTCTCTCTCTCTCTCTCTGCAGGTGATTGGCAGCTCCTTGTTATTTGTTCATGATAATAAGGGGCGGGCCAAAGTCTGGATGATTGACTTTGGGAAAACCACGCCTCTTCCCGCCGGCGAGGAGCTGACCCACCGAGCATCATGGGTAGAGGGGAACAGGGAGGACGGCTACCTTTTTGGACTTAATAGTTTGCTGGACATCATTTCATCCACGGTCACTTCTGAGCCTTGAGGCCTTGAGTTATTTTAATCCAAGTGGACCTTTGGACACACAACCACTTCCATTCATAGCTTCCTTTCTCCGGGGACCACTTTGGGCTTCCTCAAGGACTCCTAAGAGGGCGCCGCTCCTCATTTTGGAAACCACGTAATGACATAGCAATGCTTTGCCAGATCCATTCATACTTCCCTCCGCATGGCCACGCCTCCCCTGCATCCCTCTCTCTTTGTTTGGACCTAACTATTTAACATTTCCACATTCATGGCCCCTATTCCTGACATTTTGGGCCCAATATTTCCATTCATATCCAATGGAGATTCTGCTTTTCTGCTTTTCCCTAGTCGTATCCTGCTTGCTCAAGGGCAAGCAAGCAAGTTTCACATGCAAACAACAAATAGTTCTCCATTCCAAAGCAGAACAATGCAGATTATTTCATCCAAATTACAAATTCAAAAGTTTGAAACTGCCCCTGAATGCTGATGTTTTGGACGCATCACAGCTCGCATTGATTTTCAACAGAGAGTCTTGTTTTCCTGCTTTTCTGCGTATCTATTGGACCCCGACTTCCACGCGTTTCTGTTGGATCACAGCTGAACTGCATTTCTCCTGAATGAGAACTGAACCTGACTGCATTTCCACTGGAGTCTTTTCCCCTTTTGGCCACAACTTCAGCACGTTGCTCTCAGCTAAGGACTGAACTAAAATCTCTTTCAGAAACACATCTGCACTTAACTACATTTCCATTGTTAGAGATTGTACAGTAGTTTAGTGTGTTTTTACTGGCTAAAACGTTATTTTAGGTGTGTGTTTTACCGTGAGAAACAACAGTAGTCTTTTAGCTTGTTTATTTTATTTTATTTTTCACTTCTGTTTAACCATTCACACTCAGAGCCATAGACAGAGTTTAGTTTGGTCAGTGAAGTTTTCAGTGGCAGCCATGTTTGCTCCACAGTCAGTAACTGGTGATTCCATGCCAGCTGAATTATGAATGTTGGGTGTTATGGAGGGAGTTGTTACATATTTGCAGCCAACGTCTCTTAGCAGCGACATGTTGGCCAAACTCTGATCACTCTGGTCACACTTTGTTGGGATTGTTCACAATGTTAAGTGGGATTTATTATGTTTTTCGTCCGTTTTTGTCGTAACATTATTTTAGTGTTCGCACACTTTGTGGAACACTTATTGCCATGAACAATGTTGGAAACGACATCCTATTTAAGCTATACAGTGCCTTGATGTTACAAAGCCAAGTCAGACAACTGAAAATTATGTTCCTATGTTTTTTTTTTCTTAGTCTTAAATGTCTGTTTTTGTGTTAAGTCTTAAATGGATGCACATTTATTATCCTCTTAAAGTTTGTTCTTAATCCATAGTCCATTCCGTTTTTTATTTATAACATTATATTGCGTTGCCTTTCGTGTTAGTTCATGGGATACTGTGACATTTTGAATTTCTCTCACCAGGCACTTGTCGCAGTGCGGGTAAAAGTTTTCTGTATTGACACTTCAGCTAACTGGGAAGCAGGTTGCTGGCATTGTTAACATCCCTTATTCAAACCGATAGGTATACGGCTATTGAACAGATAGATCACTTTGAGCTAATGGTGCCCACTTATTTCAATGGGGAATGCCAACAACGCTAATTACACAGGTTTTAGGGCGCATGCAGGACAAAAGCTGAAACTTTCTCCCCTCATAATGCAACAGGTTCCTGGTGAAGAATGATAACTGTACAGTAGGTTATATTCTGTATTCAAAATGCCAAGGTATTCAGTTAAAGGTGTGTACCTCATTGTTTGCAGTGACAGTAGACGGAGAAAGAGAATGGTTAACTGATTGTTTTTCCATGCAGTGCCTTGCTAAGTAAGACCAACCGTTGTCCCAGTATGTAGGCTGTTGATTACGCTCTCCAATGTGCACTTACTGTTGTTCATTCTAGTAGGATTCATATCGATCCAGTTTTGTCCCCCCCTTTTTTTATTTATTTGCATTGTTCCTTTAAACAAAGTGTGTATGTGGTGGACAGAAAGAGACCCTGCTTCCACTTGTCGTTTCTCTGTGATTTTTGAGCTCTGATCGTAAGGATTTGAGCGTCTGTGCGTCCGCACTCGACCTGAAAATGCCTGTTATGCGTCTGCATACTGAAATACGTGTCCGCACTTCTTCTGCCTGCTCTTCATCTCCTTTCTCCTCTTCATATTATTCACATTACGTCTAGATTGTATATACAACAGCGATGGATTTCTGATTTTTTCCGCAATCAAAATTCACATGTATGTTTCAACTGGAAGCAGGGTCAGATAGACAGACTGACAAGAAGAAAGACAAAGAAATAAAAACCACTGTTCTCCTGGGAAAGATGGCGTGTCTGTCCATCTATCTATCTATCTATCTATCTATCTATCTATCTATCTGTCTATCTGTCTGTCTATCTATCTATCTATCTGTCTGTCTGTCTATCTATCTATCTATCTATCTATCTATCTATCTATCTATCTATTATGAGAATATTTCATGTGTTGTGATTATCTCGTATGGGAATCTGAGTCCTGAAAATGTTATTAAGGAAATGTCAAATTATCAGTCCAATATTTGAACTATGCGTATATCATATAAGTCCTTTTGAAAATGGATTGAACAGCCAAGATCAGAATCAATATATCTTCCTCTTCACCTACACAGCCTCTGTCCAACATCTCTCTCTCCAATCTGACCTCATGCTGCTGCTGTTGTTCCTTGGGCAGGTTGATTGCTGTGTTTGCATGAGGATTATTTGCCATTCAAATCACACTTGCCCACAAGAACAACATCCGGAGCTGTTGAGAAAGGAAGGAAGAGGGTCAGGAGCAGAGAGGTGAACGGAGAGAGAGAGAGCAGGGACGTGATTTTTCAGTGGGTTTTTTTTTTCAGGATTTCACGTTTTTTTTTTTTAACATGCAGCTTCCATTAATTTCAAACGGAGATTAACATTATCCTCTGCTTTTGTGCAGCCTTGATCGTATCCTGCCAAAAATAGCTCTTTCTTGAAGGGATACCTTGCCATTTAATGCCTTGATAACTTTAATAATTCAGTTTTCTTCACATTCATTGGGTGCCCATATCACAGAAGTACTAGTATGCTTTAATGAGCTTGGGTCTTATGGTGAGGAACAACTTCTACTTAGTTTGGGTCCCCACATGAAAAGAGTAGGGTATGATATGTAAATTTGATTTGAGTGCCAGGTTGACAAACAAAATTTATTCAGTTTAGGGTTCCAGTATATCCAGTATCTTTTGGATAGCCAGGGAAAAACATTAAAACCTGCTTCAATATACAGTAACATACTATGCTTCAGTGGGCTGTGTAGATCTGTGTCGCCCTCTGCTGTCAGTTCACTGACACTGCAGAGACTGAAGCGTATTACACGTATCATAAACCAGGCAAATTCAGAAACTTGGTCAAGACCCACATTTGGGTTATAAGAAGATTAAAATGGGTCCCCAAGTTATTCTGGCGACAAATTAATGGTTTTTTGACTAATATAGACTTATATATGATACAGATGTACTAAAGTAGCCCAAAAACAGGGTGAATTTGATTAGATGAGCTTTCATAATAGCACACCAACCGGTTTGGGTCCTGAGAGCAATTCTTTTAATGAATGATAAGAAAAAGTAAAACAAGAGTTACACTAGAGAGAATATGTTTGGAAGCGTTGGATGTTCTTTATTTTTTATTTTATTTTACCATCATTCAACCAGGTAAGTCCCAATGAGATATTGTTTTGCAAATTGATAAATTCAGTTATTAATTGATTGATTAAAAACAGAAATTTGGAAATGGAATTCTCTAGACAGGTTTATTGATTGTGTTGTGTCAACATTATTACTTGCATATTACTATCATTATTATTAATCAATAGTAATTGTTCTATAATTATTACACTGGCACAGACAATCCTCCCCACCGAGCCAAATGCCTGTGTAGCATTGAAGTGCTGCACTATACAATGCCAACACAAGATGGCAGCAGAGGCTAATTTCACCGCTGATCTCTGGAGTATGGACCCATTTTATTTTTGAAATCTCAGTGTTTTATATTCACTTGTCGCTTGTGTGGTGTTTGTATTTAAATGTCTTTCTTTTTTGAGTTTAAATGTCTTTCTTACGTGCTAATCCTTTTGTATCCTACTGAAACGGATGAACACCCTCTTAAACTGTGACAAAAACAAAGTGTGGGAGTGGATGGAGATTGAGGAGTTCGGACTCTGTTTGCGCTGGTTTGTAAACACCGCGCTTCCCGGGAGGACGGAGTTTCGGGCTCTGAGGGGGAGGAGCTGTTCAAAAATGGGGCTCAAAGCGCTCTCGGGCTGCTCGGCCCAACACAAACATGCAAACCGCTTTGCTGCGTGATTTACCAATGAGAAGCCGCGTTTTAGCCACCACCTCTTGTCAACAGATGATACGGACCAATAGGATAAGGCGATGGGCGGAACAGGAGATGAAGATCCAGAGCCCTGAATACCATGAAGTTTGGCAAATGTATGGGTACCTTAGTGTAGGTGATTGTTTAAAAATAACGTGCTGGCTGCTTATGCAATGAATGTACAAAATATTAGGGACGCTTACTCTTTTCATGAAGTACACTGATGAGGTGGATGCAGGTAAAAGCCATTATCTCTTATTGATTTCCCTTATTAAATCAATATCAATAATAAAGGATTAGGTGTAAATAAAGAGAAGCAGACGAGTTAAGCAGGATCTGAGATGTGGATTGTACAAAAGGGGCTACAACTCAGGAGGATGTTTCTAATAGTTTGCTCATTCACTGTACTGATGTCCTCCATAACTATGGTGAAATTGATTATATGAGATTAGAGTAGAAGCAAGCTTTGATGATCATCATGGGGAAATTGAGTCTTCACAGAAGCAAATAAATAGGGTTCAAACAGGACTGATAATTACAGCCAGTCGAGAATATTGAGTAAAAAAAACATGAATAAAATAAAAAATATATGAATTTACAGCATATGAGAACATACAAAAAATTTGAGTTTACAGCATATTTAAGAGGATATTATGCAAAATGTACATCTCTGTCTCTCTACATCTCTACACTGAATGCCAACCAAGAGCTAACACGCCTGTAGAAAGTGTGTCGGTCATCTGGGTAAATATACGGCTCTGGCTGCTCGCTGAAGTTGGTAAATAAGGTTTGACCTCATGGTGGAGAGACAAGCTTGGATTAACGTTGACAGCAGCAGAAGGGCGACCAGGAAATAAAGTGTACCTGCTGGTAATTGTCTTGTTAAAGTAACTGTTTTGAATGCGCTGCAATCAACAACGGAATAATAGTAAATTGGTTTGACTTGTGTCTCTTTTTGACCTCATTAGAGAGAGATTGAGAAACAAACAGCGACTGAAGGGCGACTCTGGACGACAACTGCTGGTCAGTATTTAAAATGCAATGATAAATGTATATGCATTATGCTCGGAAAAGCGATAATAATCCGTGTTTTTGTCGTGTAAATCCCGTTCGCCGTTACACCGACTACAACCTGGTCTAACATGCCAAGACCTTTGCAGCATGAAACTAACGTGCTATCGCGTTATTACGGCTGCTGTGTTACTTCTGCAAACTTTGCTACGGACATGTCAAGGCATCGAGATTCCCAGTGTCCCACGGATATCACTAAATATTTACCCTGCTCCTCTTTATCCTAATCAATCCTATCAACTGTAGTTTATGCGATGAACAGTTAACAACATGCCATGTGTTTGTTATTGTGAAGCCCCGTGGCAGCACGCCCACTGGGAAAGTTCAAAACATGCTGAATGTCAGATTTTAGATTGCGCACATATCTTAAATGACATTTATCTAACATTATTCTATGATGATGCATATGAAATGAAACTGCATTTAGTACATTAGGTGTATAACGTTGGACCCATAGTATTAACTATGTGGATTGAAGTGACTAACCTGTATTGATTCAGTCTGCAAATAGATGGATTAACACTCCAACCTCACAGAAAACTAGCCAGACTATTGTTTTGTTACTGGTTATCATAATCTTGCCTTTATGCATTTTGATCATCACTTTTCCTTCTGTTTGTTTAATATTGGTTTTATTTTGTATTTGAATTGTATTTCAAATGAGCTTCAGCTGGTTAACCTTAGTTATAATGGTTTGAACTAAACTATGAACATGCAGTATACCTGTACATGTATGTGTGTGCATGTTTATATATGTGAATGAATGAATCATTTGGGGAATTTTAGTTTTACTAGTGCAACATCTATCCATCTTACAGTTCACTGTAACTACACTGTAACTGTCCTTAATTGGATATTTAATTATGATAAAATCTCAAATCCAAACATTGACCCTCATATATTTTGGGTTTTAATGGGAAGTCTGGCTTTATTTTCCGCTGTTATTGGTGGTAATGCTGTTGCTGTTGTGGTTCACCGCTGCTCAATAACACAGGGGACACACTGCCTGTCTTTGGCTGAGGATCAATAGTCAAGGGCAATGACAGGAGGTGAGACATAACTAGCCAGAGACGGCTATCAGTTAGCCACAAGGAGGACCGAACAATATTCACACACACACACACACACACACATACACACACACACACACACACACACATATACAGACTGCGATGCCTGGCTATTTTCACTGCAGTGAGTCAACAGCCTGTGGACAGAGACAGCAATAGAGGCTACACAGCAGCTGAGGCTTAGGTGTGCTGTGTGTGTGTGTGTGTGTGTGTTGTTGCCCTACAATACCATGAGTAACCTGCATGTTCACAAAGCTGCTTTGGTATCTCTCTCGCTCTCTCTCTCTCTCTCTCTCTCTCTCTCTCTCTCTCTCTCTCTCTCTCTCTCTCTCAATTCAATTCGATGTTGCTTTATTGGCATGACAAAATGTACACATTTGTATTGCCAAAGCATATTACATGTGTATAACAATATGAACAATATGAACAATGTGAACAGTGTGAAACAAGTTAAATAAAAACATTACACTATTACTACTGTTACTCCAATTGTAACATCAATTATATACAAACCCCCCCCCCAAAAAACTCATTCTGGGACTGGTTTGATGTGTGTGTGTGGGGGGCAGATAGCATTGCATTTTATTTGCCAGATAGCATTGCATTTTATTTTGGTTTTTAGTTTGTGTGTCCCAATAAGTAATATAATTTTGTTTTTGTTGATTCCTATAATTTGGTGGATTCTGATGTTCTGGTCCTGAGGCTGTGAAGTGTTGGTGTGTGTTAGTGAACTGAGCGTCAGGACCAGCTGAGTGAGGGGACTGGTTTTGCTCAACTCTTGGTATTGCAGGGCTTTGTAATGGTGGGGGTCACTGTTTTTCAAATGTTGCCAGAATTTGATTGCCCTTTTTTTGCATTCTGATCAGTAATGGATATTGGCCTAATTCTGCCCTGCATGCATTGTTTGTTGTTTTCCTCTGGATACAGGATACGCTGCATATATGCTATAGAAATAAACTTGCCTTGCCTTGCCTTGCCTTGCATACATAACTCTGTATGCAGGGTCTCAACTGGATGTTTGTCCCAGTTGCTAAATTCTTGATTTGTGATTGGACCCCACACTTCACTGCCATAAAGAACAATTGGTTTGATTACTGATTGAAATATTTTCAGCCAGATTCTAATTGGAATGTAATCTAATTGGAATTATCTCTTTCTCTCTCTGTTGGCATCATAACTGACCTTTCACCTATCTCTCTCTCTCTCTCTCTCTCTCTCTCTCTCTCTCTCTCATCATCATAACTGGCCTTTCACCTCTCATCCCCTCTGTTTCCTCTTTCTTCTCTCCTCTGCCTTGCTCTGCTTTACTCTGACCAGATGAGGAATATACACACGTGCACACAAACACACACACACTCACACAGTCACAGAGCAGAGGAACAAAGAACACTCATAAAGGCCACACACACACACACACACACACAGTCAAATGGGAAGTTGCTCAGTACATTTCGTAATAAACCGTAACTTGCCCCTGTTCTTGTATTTTGCAAGTGAAATGTATTCAACCAGTGGTTACAAGTCTGAATCTTAATACAGAAATTCATGCTAATTTGGATTATCTTGTTGTAGCCATGCATGTGGCACCAGATGACATATTTACAGTCAGCTACTGTCAGATTTTCTCACATTATCAAATTACGTGTCATCCTGACTGCTGACACTGCGTTCTACAGCTCTGTGTGCAGCTGTGTGTTGGCATATTTCAGTTTTTCTCCTCAGTACCACTTTAATTACCTAACTTCCCAGCCTTCTGGAATAGGTTTCTTAGAACTTGCAGGGAATCAAGCCCACACACTGACAAACTGAACCTAATGAAAGCTCAAAGCACATAATTGTGCATATATTTGAAGGAGTTATGTTGTGATAACATGCATATTACAAGGCAACTTAACAAACACCACTCTGACATAAAACTAGACACCAGTGACTAGTGAGTAACTTTTCTAAAGTAATTAGTGTCCATCAGTATTTTTATTCCTGGCCCATGGGCTGCAGCTGTTTGTCGCCCACGTCAAAAAGTACAGCCACTGCTGCCGGTCTTCAGTGTACCGTCTGAAAAAGTAGGGAAGCCCTGAAGGAGGATGGATGACCCACTTTGTGTCTGTGTGTGTATGTACGTGTGTTTCTGCACACACGCATTGGTTCGGCTCTTGCAGCAACAGCTTTTCCCATTGGCCCAAAGCCTGGAGCTGTGTTGCGGCATGTCGTCACACCCACAAAACAGTATAACTCACTCATACCAGCACACACACACACACACACACACACACACACACACACACACACACACACTGTAGACTGTAACAGAATGGAATGCAATGGGAGTACTGTTACATAGATCATCAGTGGAGAGATGAGAGTAGAGGTAAGGTAAGGTAAACTTTATTATCCTTGTAGGGAAATTTGGGCAGTCAAGCTGCAATACATAGACAAACAACAGATTTAGTTAAAACACAAGCAGCAAGTTAAAACGGTAAAGTAAATAAAAATATAAATCTATGCACTGTGTAGTATGGTAACCCTTTGGTATCATCCTAATTAGACGTTGTCTGATATTCACAGGTATTATCATTACTGCAATTTAAGATAAATCTGTGGAAAAAAGTAGTAATCGTGTTATTAACTGAGATAGCAATAGCTTGTTGATCAAGGGTAAAAAAATATCAGCTATTAGAGCATCTTGTCATAACTGTATTGTACCATTATATGTTTCAAAAAGCAAAATTTGATTGATTCATTGAAGGAAACTGTATAGTGTTATAAAAAGTCAAATCGATAATCTTCATCTGCACACACACAGATCTAGGTTAGGTTTAGGGGACGGGGGTGGGGTGGTAGAATAATAAAGTATTTTTGGGTAGGGCTAAATAAAAATAATCCTGTCAATAGCAGAGAGAGATAGAGAGGTGTCGACAAAGCCTGACACCAAAGCTTGGGCGCCCAGGACACATGCGCCCACACTCACTTGTGCATGGAAATATCCGGAGAGGGCAGTAGGTGCCGGCAGAGACTCTGGCTCCTCCCACTTTGCAGTGACATTTTCAGATCTGGTCCTGGTCCACATTCACATACTTACATAGCTTACATGTGTGCAATACATTCCACGTTCCTCCTCTGATATATGTTTACTGGATATCTGTGTAGGGGGGCAGACCGGGGGATATGAGTATTTTTAGACAAACCGTCAAGTCATCTAGAGATGTAACAGCTGAATGTGTGTGAGTTTGGCAAGCTAGCAGCAGAAAGTGTGTTAGCAACTCTCTCCCACTGTCTGTGTGCCTTTGTCTCTCTGTTGCTCTCATCTTTCTTGGCAGGTTGATGTTACTGATTTAGATATTTGACCTTTGGTTCTGTCTGTGTGTGTTTTTGTCAATGTATGTCTGCCCCCCCTGCTCCGTCTCTCTCTGCTGCCAGGCCTTGTCAGTATGAACGGTGATGTGTTTTTGATGCTGATACCTTTTTTTTCTCTTTGGGTCTCTCTCTCTCTCTCTCTCTAGTCTATCATGGCAGGCGATATGATGTTATTGATGCGAGGCTTGGCCAAGCTGAGCCAGGCGGTTGCAGAGACTCAGGCCAACGCCGTACGCAATGGGACAGGTAGGTTCAACACACCCATTTGTCTTTCAGATTGAAAAACACTCAAAAATACTAAATAAAATTAAAGAACTCACTAAAATGGCTTGTCAGCATTCTTCATCAATCAATGGATACCACTAGCTGCATGATATGCTAGCTTGTGGTTAGCTTTACCCATTGGTTTAGAGGGAATGCTAGCAAAAAATGCTAGCATGCTGTTTTTCAGTTAAAGAACTGATAATATAGGATTTCTTCCCACATTGTGACAAATACCTGGCAGATAAAAATAGCAGGCTGTAATTTAAAATGTTACAGTGTCACATTAAACCCTTGCCCTTGGGTTTGAATGGTGCTAGCAAGTCTTTCCCAGCAGATATCAGGCGAAATACTCTGTTATGGTATCTCCTTAAAGGGATACAGTATATTTTTATTTTCCAGACATGTTATTGTTATCGTGGAGTTTCCCAGGTACTGCAAGACCTAAGCTAATAATACTATTGTTGGGTATTTGTATCCCAGGAATCCCAGGACTTCCGGTGGTTGGTGCAGCGGCTCAAAACCTCCAAACAACCGCTGAGCAAGGCATCAGTGCCGCCATGATGAAGATGCAGGTGTGTGTGTGCATTGGGGGTCTAGGATATTAAGACGGTTCTGAATATTGGTAGGAAATGCATTTAATAGTATGAGATTACTATAAGTACTTGTTCATTTTGTATGTGTCTTTCTTTTCAGGAGCTGACTGGCCAGCAGCAAACCTCTTCATCAGAGTCAGATTTCGACTTTCCCCCGGATGACAGCGGATTTGCTGCCTCAGAGTTCAGGGAAGAAGGGGCGGGGTTTACGGCAGATGAACCAGGAAGCAGTGGCGAGGGAGCGACCAATCACAGCGCAGCAGCGGGAGGAAGCCACGTCAGTGGGAATCAGTCGCTGTTTGAGGGATTCAAAGATCCCAGCAAGCAGTTCACTGGGCAGACCAGATCGTACCACCAGGACCACAGGTATGAAGGGTGTGTGTGTGTGTGTGTGTGTGTGTGTTTGTGTGTTTGTGTGTGAATGACTGTGGAGATTTCTGATAGTTTCATCTGGTATATCACTCTTTCTATTCTATTCTATTCTGTTCTGTTTCTGGCAGGCATTTCCTTGGACACCCCAGTCTCTACAGCCTCAGTCTGAGCAGGCATGTCCGAGGTCGGCTATACTGTCAGGACCCGGTCAGGCACTTGGTTACCAGGGGTTACCATCAGGACCCGTCCACCGTGGGGGGGCTGACGGCTGAAGACATAGAGAAAGCCAGACAGAGCAAGAGAGCGGAGATCAAACCACATAAACAGATGGTAATGTTACTCAGTTCCTAACCACACACACACATACACACACACCTTTTTACATTTTCATAGAATGGTATCTTTGGTATTTTGTCTTCTTCAGTTAAGTGAGAGAGCCAGAGAGAGGAAAGTGCCAGTGACCCGACTTGGCAGACTGGCCAATTTTGGAGGTAATACACCTTTCTGTCTCTCTGTCTGATTCACTGGCTGCTTCTCTGTCTGTATCTGTAACTCTATGTGTCTGTCTGCCTGTCTGTAACTCTTTAAGTATGTGGTCTGTCTGTGGTTCTAGATATATATATTTTATAATCACATTACTCTAATCTTTCAGGAAAAAACAATAAAAGCAAGCACTGTGTGACCCTTATTTTTAGTATATGGGCCAGATCGCCCCTAGTTGAACTCGTTACCCTAAACAAAGTTAATATTGGTGAAGTGAAACTCCAGCCATCTAGTTCTAGTTCTTTATTCAATGGTTATGTCTCTCTCTCTCACTCTCTCACTCTATGTATCTCTCAGGAGGCATCAGGGCCAAAAATATGCTTTTTAGCTCTGTTACAGTTTGGATTTTTCTCCCATGATTATCAAACACTATGTGGTTTCTCCCTGGTTAGCCTCATGACGCCACAAGGTTACAAACATTTTTTTTCATTATTTTAGCCTATCGCCACAAGCTAAAACTGCAGACCTCATTTCCCCAAGGAGCAGATGGCACAAGCCCGTCTTTCTTTCTTTCTTCTCCCCTGAGCCTCCATTCACATTGTAACAACTGAGACAAATCCCTCAGGAAACTTGGCTGCATCTCTAATTTCAAGTTCGAATTACATTATATTTACCTCCTTTAATTCTTCACAATATCTAATGGTGTAAATGATTGGCTGCCCATTACTGCTTGTGGCACTGAACTCTCATTAATCTATTTTTAATACTGAATCCCCCAATTTGCTCAACAGTATTATCCATGTCCTTGACTTAACCTTATAATCCTCAGTCCAGTTCTAACCTCCCACCACATCAAAGCTGGGGTCATTGAGTTCAAAGCAGTCTGTCTTGTTATGTCATTACAGACCCTTACCAAGGTCTGTACATTGATTAAGGTCAAGACAACGGCACTGAATACATACCTACTTACAGATGGATATAAATGCATGCAAAAAAAACCCAAAAGCATTGATTTAGAAGGAAAGAAGAGAAACACACAGCACACAGGAACCAAATTATCTGGCAAAGCTTATGCACCCTTTATCAATAGACCTGTTTCTGTAGAGATAAGAAGACAGAAACAAACAAACACACAGAGTCAGCCACAGACTGGCGGTTACAGTGAGTGAGACACCAACACAGAGGGAGAGACCGTGCAAGGCCATGTCAGCTTTAGTTGCATTAAAGTGTGTGTGTGTGCGTGTGTGTGTGCGTGTGTGTGTGTGTCTGTGTGTGTGTGTCTGTGTGTGTGTGTGTGTCTGCGTGTTTGCACTGCAGCCAGATTACTTTGTGTAGGTTAATCTTCTGTTTGACCATGTGGCCTAGTCTCTCAGCCAATCACCTGTAATGAACTGTGTGGGTATGTACGTACACACACACACACACACACACACACACACACACATATATATCGGATATACAAGTACATCTAAAAGCGGGTAAAAACAAAAAAATAAAAAAACTTTTATGTGAAATTCAGTTAATAAATATATACCAAAACCTCCAAAAAACAATTGTAGCAATAATAATTGTGATTTTTTTTTTTTTTTTTTTTTGTCTGATTTTTGTGTCAATGAATGCTAGAAATCTATATCTATACATAATCTATAAATCTATACATATCCAGAGAATAAAACTGACCTGTTGGCAGTTTAAGGCAGTTACAGACCCTTGGCTGTTGTAGTGTTAACCTCTTATCTAGACAGGATGTTGGTTCAGACTGAAGCTTATTCAAAAGATAAAATGTGCGTGCACGCATAATGAAATGCTCTCTTCCAGCCTAAGATGCCGTTTAGATACGAGGCCAACATGACGGATCAGAGCTTGTAGATCAGCAGCTTGTAGCTTCACATCGACTGAAGTTTGATGGATGAGTTAACAGGTGGAGTGAAGGGAGACAGAGGAGCTAGAGGAAAACAGAGACACGGTGAGCGAGAATGTAAACTATGCAAACCTCAGATCCCAGAACAGTTTCTCCGCTGAGTCAAACTGGACTGCCACACAAACACACGCAGCAAAATTTAGCCACAGCTAATACTGAACAAACAGGAGTCATACAGGCAACTATTAAAGTAAAGGACAGAGATAAGTCGGTACGGCACGTTGACAGTGGTAACAGTGAGAAGGTGGCGGGTCGGGGAGGAGGTGGAGGAACGTGAGGAGTTGTTGACAGCTCAGTCTGTCCTTCACTCTCCTTCAGCCTCCTGGCACAGTTACAACGTCGGACAAGTTGTTCTGTTTTTCGTTCAAGTGGGAGCAGCATGGTCATGAGAGGAGATAAACAAGGTGGTTTTGGGGCAATGTAGGTCGGCAACATGATTCACAATGTTAAAAATCTATTCAAATACTTCCTGGCTACAACATGTTCCTTAGTGATTAAAGCAACATTGCCCAGGCGACTCCTTGTTGCCCAACAGTTGCACACTAGTTGCCCTGCATATCGCTGCCTTCACAGCTGGCTAGACTTTGCTGACGTTTGTGTGGGAACCAAACCGTGCATTCCTGTTTATCTGGCTCTGAATATCAAATGAAGGAATGGGAGTTATCTTTTAAAGCTTGTCGTACAACAACACACTATTGTGTAACAGCCATTACATCAACACTGTCTCGCATGGTAGATGATAGACAGACGGACACTTGTGCTCGGTCTGATACATTTCTGCAGGAAATGCTGAGTCCTCTGCTTGGCTGGGAGCTGTGCAGCCCGCCTGCTCACGTTGAGATCAGGTTTTTGACCAGATATCCTGTTTCTGGCCACACTCACACACACACATATATACATACAGATGCACACATATCAGTGACATGACGCTGAGTTGCTGGGTTGTTCGTATGTGTGCGTGTGCGCAAGCTCAAATTATGGTTATACTCTAATGTTCCAAACTAAACTACCATGCATTGTAAATGTGCATTCAAGTAGAGAGAGGGTTAGGGGGAAAAAGAATAAGATAATTACTCTGTTTACCAATTTAAATAAGGTACACACACACACACACACACATACAAAGCCCCCTACACTAATACACTTTCTCAGATAGGTTGGGGTACAGCCCCCCCCACCTCAGAGGCCAACCTGCCTTCAACAGAGTGTTTAGAAAGAAAGGTGTTGACAGGTTGTTGACCAATTAAGAAACACGCTGAGTCAGCTCATACACAAGATACTCATACACACTCTGTCCTGGTCTGTCCCTCTACTGCTGTATCTCAAAGTTGCCGCTGCAGAGACGAGCTGACTAACCGATTATGTAATGCTGAGTTATGTAAGGCAAAGAGGAGGAACACTCTTACAGACAGACAAACAAACCTGTGCTTCTTTGTTTTTCTTTCTCTGATTTATCTGATAAAACATTTCCTTTATTAATCAGAATTAAAATAAATTGTATATGTTATGGTAAGAAAGAATTTAAAATGCTGACTTGCTGGCTCACTAACTGGATTCTCTGTTTGCTTGTAACTTGCAGCCTATCTGTACGACTCTGTTTGCTTTTACATCTGTCAGTTGGTGTGTGTGTGTTTGTATGTATGTATGATGAGCAAGTCCCTTTCAACTTTTGTGTTTGTGTGACATTGTGTACAATTTTATCTTTCTCTGTTCTGTTACGTACTGTGTATGTTGATATGATATCTGTGTATGTCCTTAAAATAAGCCAACCCATTATAATTATTTTGACATGTCTATCTGTCTGTCTGTCTGTCTGTCTGTGTGTTTGTACCAGGTCTAGCTGTGGGGTTGGGTATTGGAGCATTGGCAGAAGTCGCCAAGAAGAGCATCAGATCCAATGAGGCAGCAGGTAACACACACACAAACACGCACACCTGCTCACATACTTCTCCAGACTGCTTGCAATGAAGTTAGAAAAAACTGCAGTGCACCTGCTGTTCAACATGATGGATTACGTCTGTCAAGGCAGCAGTATGTCTCTGTGAGCTGTTTTTAGTGTATTTATGAAAACATTGCGAGCCTCTGACTTCTGGGAGATCAGGCAAATCTGCAGTAGAACGGACAGGAGGAGCTTCTGACTGTGGCAAATACATCAGTGGGTTTACACTTTTCATGGGCATTAATGGGGATAGGAAAGTAAAATTCCACTGGCATTATCCTTTAAGAACTTCAGTGGCAAAACTCTGTCGATCCACGGCTCTGTACCTTAAACCATACAACAGGTTGTTCCAGCAAAGCAATACAATGAGTGCATATACAGTATATATCAGTATTCTGGTATTGCAAGTATTCCACTTTCATGTTGGAATTATGACCACATATTATATATACATTATTATTATTATGTAGATATTATGATCAAAATATGATAGCTGGGCTATGCCATTATGATCCGGGATACTGAGACATGTATACAGTACACCAGTTAAACCACCATGTTACTCAGATTGCGTTGTACCATTGTACTTAGCTAATGTAAGCTAGTTTCCTTGGAGCATGTTGTTGCATGTCGGTTGTTAGATGAAGGGGGTACATGCCTTTCCTCGGGGGCACTTTGGCAGTACAGGGCACTGTTGGTACCGGGGACTGAGCCAGAAACCTTTCAGCGATGAGGCCTCCTCCCTCACCAGCCTGCCACCTAAAGAGACATTCCTGCTCTGCATTGCAAGCCTGTTAATCCAAAATCAGAGCTAAGCTGCGACAGAGCAAATGAGTAAATCTAGTAAATCTGTGGTGCTTGTGCGTCTGTGTGCGTCTGTGTGTGTTGTGTGTGGGCGTGAGTTAATCCAAGCAGAAACGCTGCAATCGAACTGGCTTGTAAGTGTATGTGTGTGTGTGTGTGTGTGTGTGTGTGGTAAATCTCTGTTAAAGCCTCTGAAAGCAACAGCAGACCAGCAGACACACCAGACTGCCTGACGACCTACTGACACATATACACACAAACACACACACACACACACACACACACACACACACACACACATACATGCAAATACA